>NC_090802.1:20003060-20175560 GCF_036512215.1 Solanum lycopersicum
AGAGACAATCGTGAAGGTAATAAATTTACTGCAAGAAGTATATACCTTGTTTCTTGGAGAAAACCCAGTCAAGCGCCCAAGGTAGCGAATGAAGATGCCACTTTCAATTATATTACAAACATACCCCTGGATTAAAAAAAAATTATGTTGTAGTTAGCGGAGAAGTGGAATCACCAGAAAGTAATATCATGGTCAATAAACCAATGTCAACTACTAATGCTTTAGCATTTCAAAAGAAAAGTTTTATTTGTTGTGATCTCAATGGTCATGAACAATCATAGTTTTGTAAGAACCATAACCACCCATAAGAAAGGGAGAAAAACAAGACAACTTATGCCTCAGTTCCTTGCCATTGGATTATATACAGTTGCCTAACTTATCAATAAAGGAGGGATCAAAGAAACTCAAAAACTAATAAGTATGTTCTTACATGCAGCACAGAGTTAAGATGGACTTGATTGACATCCAGCGGAAGTTGCTGAGCTGAGGTCACAAGAGAATGTTTTGCAGAGAGTATTAAATTGCTTCCCTCAACGTCTACAAACATCAAAGACCCAAACAAATATCTAGTCAGTGCAAAGTACCGTGTTTAAACACATACTCTCCAATGCAGCACCAAAAACTAGCACAACATGGAAATGCCAAAGGATAGACTACCAACAGTAGTCTGTCAAATTACAGAAGAATCGCATAATAACAAGAATAAATAACAAGAGGATATACAGTTGACTGCAGCATTAATATAACGTATTATAATGGGCATCTCCAACTCCAACATCTACAGCAATAATGATTAAATCAGTATTCGGTACTTGACTTTGCAGAATGCGACAAGAAAACCTAGAATTCTGTTCCCCTCTTGTACTTTTCAGTTTTCATACTGGACCAATGATAAGTTCTGCTCTCAATGACACCTTATCTAGATTAACGACACCATCTTTTGGTATTATTGTATTGGCATACTACCACTTTGGCCTCTTCCCAGTAAAACTATTAGTTATGTCTATCCAACAAATAAAATACTACAAAATTACAGGACAACTGAAAAGTGAGCTATGGAAAAGAATGGTTGGAAATGAGCAGATATTAAATAAAGATATAATTGAATACAGCTGGATGTAGGAATGAGAAAGTACCAAGAACCAAAAGCTGATCAAACTCATAACCAGGCCTCAAGGCGGACTTCATCAACGCAGCATGGCCTGCAAGCGGTAAAAACAACAATATTAACTGCCTAATTGATACAGAAAGTACATAAGAAAATATGCAGGGAAATCATAAAACAGTAAAAGCAATTGCAGAGAAACAAAGGATTCAATGGATGATATTCACCACTGTGATCAGCCAAATGTTGAGGTGAGACTGTGCCCTTAAAATGACCCTGAGAAGTAACATCTAGGACGATTGCATCCGGAGTCACTCGTTCAACCACTCCAGAAACAACATTTCCTGGTTTAACGAGTTCAGTGCTGAATACTCTGGCATTAACATTCAAATAAATGAAGGAATCATTATTTAATCAAAAACTGCAATCCAGACACGCAATCTCATAAACAAGCCACAGGGGTGAAGGGCAAGGGAACATATTACAGATCAACATGGCAATAAAGCGGATCTTCTTGAAGAAATGCTTGAAAGTTGCAGTAAACATTCCAGTCTAAAGATTTCAATGATTTCACAGACACCAACTCTACCGATCTACCATAAAGAAAGCAAAAGAGCTGCCAAATATAATAATTTTAAGATATCTTTCTATCCATAATCCACAAAATTTACATATGGTACCAATAACAATAGGAACATCACTGTTAAAACAACTGCTCTAGCATCCAAGAACAAAAAGAAACAAACCTTGAGGATGTTCTTGTGAAACTGAGGTTAATACGGCGTGAAGTCGGATTAGAACTGGTAACTCTACATTTAACTACTTGTTCAACGTGATACATGGAACTTATTTCACACCCCGGATCTAGTCCAAGTTCAGATCTGGATACACAAATGGATGCGTCAGTGCCAATAAGATGTCACAAATATAAATAGACATATAAGTAGGGTAGAGAAAGTACCATAACCATGAATTTTTTGTGTTTATATAATACATAGAGTGAAATATACTGAAAAATCCCAAATCACATGTAGCCTTTACCCTGATCATAAAAAAAACTTGATCATCCAATTCATTTTATTTTATATCTAGTCTTACTTCACTTTGTCAGAACACAAAGAAGAAGAATAAATCAAAGTTTCCTTTAAATTAGAAAGTTAACATCTTCAATAAGATATACTAAGGACCAATATTTGAAGAACTTATCAATGTGCAAGCAACGCTGACAAATAGGCAATTTCCAACATTTATGGAGAGCTTCTATTGCACACTCATCCTGATACAAGACTGTTATCTCGGGATAAAAGCAACTCTGTAATCTCATAAAAATAATAACAGAGTTCAAATCTGGGATATATTATAGTCTACACCAATATATTCAATATCCCCTTGTAAAAGAAATTATGTAATGTCATACTTATAATAACAGATTCCAATTCTGGAGAAAATCCTTATAGCTAACCTACACCAATTTATTCAATTGTCATTATATGGGTCCACACCAACAGATTTGGTAAAATAAACTCATAACTCAGAAGAGAACAAAGTTTGTTGGAACATATAGGTAATACAAACTTAAGCGTCTCAGAGTGGTAAATCATGATTCACAGATATAGAACAGAGTTAATGTACTATCATTTATATAAACATAATCAGATTAAAAGCAAAAAGAAAAGCTTAAAAGCATTGCGTTACCACACATTATAAAATATCAAATATAGATACACTGGTAGATATTGGCATATAGTTTGAAGGGTGAATTTGCAAGGGACTACCTAGGGGCAAATCCTTGTACTCCATTGTAAAACCGGACAAAGCAACCATGGTTTTCAATCTTTGTTATCCATCCATGCGTTGTTAGTCCTTCAGTAGCATCAGCATAAGAACCAAGAATTTCAAGTTTTGATTTAACCTATAAACAACCCCAAGAAAAATTTGTTGGAGACATCCAAATTATGAGAGAATGACAACATGAGAAGGTACGAGAGAATAACAAATAATTACGAGCAATTTTCTTAAATGCCAATTCGTTATGAAGCTGCAACAATAGAATGGATAAGTAGCAAGTGATAGAATGGATACATAGTAGAATTTCCAGGAGCTTTGTAAAGCTAGAGTCTACTTGTTTTGTAACTTGTTTCTGATGGTGGCTAGCATTCCCAATGCTGAAGAATACAACAGTACTAATTCTCAGAATGGATACATAATTAATTGAATTTTGCAGTACAGGAGATAAATGGATGGGTTTACACAGGATAAGTGCAGACTCAAAACGGGCTTTTACAGAAGGTTCCAACACAACCTAATGCAATTTTTGGTCTAACTCAAACATAATGAATATTTTACAAGCCAACAATGAGTTAAGCCTAAAAATGGGATGAGATGCACCACTAACCCACTTCAACATATCTTAAACCAATACACTCAATACCAATATTAACTAACATCTTCTTTCAAAAAGCTAAATCATATAAAATTCCTTTTGTACAATGAGATTGTAAAATACAACAGTTGTCAAAATGACGTAAGAATAAGAATGCTAATGTACCGTGGCATTACTTGTTAGTTTCTTGGTATAAGAAACAATGAAGTGGGTCTTAGTGCACTCGTGAGGCAATGAAAAATTGAAATAGGACTAACTTCAACCTTTACCTTATCCAAGAAAGAGATGGGATTCACTTATCTTTTGCTAAGCCTACTATTCTTTGATTGTTATATGCACTATAAATGAACTAGTTTTTCATTTCCATGTGCTGTGAAACTGTTATGTATATGACAACACCCAAAGTGGCAATTATGGATTTGGAACCAGCTTTTCATCCATCAAGAACTTGAAATTTCGTGGAGGTGCATGGAAAAAAGACTATAAAATTCAAAAGTGCTAAAATGGCTATTTAGAAAGAAGACAACAAGGCTCAAGGCCCGGCGGTTTAGGCTTGGGACTTCCATGTTGGAGGTCCCAAGTTCGAAACTCCTTGCCAGCAAAAGCAAGGGATTTGCCTTCTGGATCGAGCTCGTCGCAACCCCGGGCTTGCCTAGTGCAGGTTACCTCTCTAGTGTGGTTTGCGAGCTAATGCATAGGAACGGGTAAACCCTGTGCGCACCCAAAGATAGTGACAGCAGGTTTCCTTGTCATCAAAAAAAAAAGGCTCAAGGCAATTAAACTAATTTTAGGGCCTAGGGTTATTTCATTTAGTCATATTACCTAATAGACGTAGCGTATAAATCGTTCATTAGGTGTTCATTTTATAGGAAGTTTATGGATGAATGAAGGATTGTACTCCTTGTGTAAGCGTTATTCACTTGTGTCACTGCAATTGTACTACTCCAAGGTTCATCCTAAAATGGATTCCATGTATGAGTTCAATTTCTTCTCCCTTGAATTAATTCTAATAATTAAAATGTTCGTTTGACTATTGGACTTTCTTCTAGTTTATGTTTTCCCCAATCAAATTTCTTGTCCTATCCTCTTATAGATATTAGAACCATCATGAGCACACTTGTTTTATTTCTTAAAAATATTGGTTTTTCTCCCACCCATCTCGGCAAAATTCCATCAGCTTCAAGGCTGGCTAGCGGCGCCACATCAGCTCCATGAACATTTGTACTCCGGTTAACAGTTGCTACACCCTTTCTAAAAAGGTCTGATTGACAAAAATCAACACTTTCCTTAAAAAACAATGTTTGGAACTAAGCTACCTATTCCAAAAAATAATGTATGTTTGGGATTGTAAGAAGTTCCCTTGGATCTTACCATTCCATTCTTGCACAATCTTGAGCAAAAGGCACCAGTTGCAATTTTCCAACAATAATAATGTTCTTTTCCAGCACAGGCAAGACACAGACCAGATCAATCTCATCCTTTGACACACTCATAATTGTGTCGCCCAACAACTTTGTAGGCAGCAACGCCGTCTTCTAGTATATCCCTATTGTCAGTGTAATTACATATGAAAACTCGCCAGAACAATAATGTCTACGGTTATCAGACCTCTCTGAATTTAGACCATATCCCAACACTTTCTCCATTCCACCATCCTCACTATTTTTTTACAAACCCTAATCCTTCTCCATGATAAATCGTGACATCCAGTCTCTTGACCTTCAATTATTCCATTAACAATCGATTAAATGTTTTTCCGCTTGTGAAGAGCTTCTTTCCATCAATGGAGTAAATGACATTTGTTTTCTAAAGACCCAGCCATGTCAGTTCGAACTAGTCGATTCAAGAAGTTGTGCTTCTTACAGACTCGCGGTCTCACCCATAACAATTAGTGAATCGGCTATGATTTCTCCTTCGGCCTGGTTCTCTATCTCATGGACATTTCTTTCCTTCTGCCCTCTACTAGCCTTATTTCCTCTTCCCATTCAAAATTGTCATTGAATCTTTTTGTGTTAGCTGTTACCGATAGTTCCCCCATAGATCTCGACAAGCTGTAACCACACCCACTTCTCTCTTGTGATATCCTTCCCCTCTTGCCTACCCTTCTATTTCCCTTTTCAAATCCCCCCCCCCCTCTTTTATGCACACCCAATAGCTCTGGCTTGAACTCCGGGTAGACCCAAATTGAAGTCTTTTTCGCCATCTTCAACCAACTAAGAGACTAGAAGCATACCCACCCACCCTCTTCACTAAGTGTAGCACTCGTAGTTGGGCAAGCTACTTACTGCATCAATAAATCCCCAACATAACTCCCCAATCTTCTTGAAGAGGTCGAAGAATCACACAGCCCACCTTTTCATCCCTTATTTCTAATCTCAGAAAGTTTCCACACAACCATCTTCTTTCTCTTTCGAGAACTTAGGTTGCCTTCTCATTTGCAAATTGAAACAAGAAACGAGTATCACCCAGCTGAGAAATTTCCAAACAATCTTCTACATCCTCTACCTCCACAACCCGATTTCAACAGCTTCAGGCAAACCCAGCCACTTAGAAAAAGATCCAATCAAGCATGATCGCAAATTCCTCATCTGTGTATGTTCCTCTTAAAATGAGAACCTTGGTTCACTGCCCATCTCCCTCTTCAAGCATTTTCCCCCATGCTCTAAGGCTGGGAACTCAAGGGCCTTCTTGTAGGATTTCGGCCTCCTTGCTTCTGGACATCTTTTTTAATTTGATTGTTATAAATATATAATATTTCTTGAAATTTTATCCTCCTGCAGACGATCTTTTTTAAGATACCAGGTTAGAGAGGATAGGATAGGATAAACCACAATTAGGAAAAGAACTGAAAGTGATTATGACAAAACTTTGTTTCCATTTGGGATAATTAAGTAAACATTTTTCCCTCTGTATCAGTAATAGCGCAATACTAACACAATGTTAATAAGAGGCTCACACTCATATAAACAAGATAAAAGAAGGGAAAAAACAGCTAAACAAGAGAAAAATAAGTTCAAGTACTCTACAAATCAAGTTAATTAAAAGAGCCATACTAGTGTCTTCTTGTGTGTAATAGTGATTCTCTTTGACTTGCAACCAAGAACACGAAAGACTAATTCTGCTCCAACCTGCAAAAATATCATTACCGCTCTACAGTTCAAACCAAAGAGATGAAGGAAACACCTGCCATATTATTCTAGAATACCTGGAATTTTTTCCTGGGTTTTACAATTTCAAATTCAGACATATGACGAAGAGGACAAAGTGCTTTCACACCACTGGAAAATTGTACTATGGCACCGAAACTGTCTACTGCAATGACTTTAGCTTTTACAATCATCCCAGGCTTGACATCTGAATGAGTGAAAACTGACCCTTCAAATGCACTGGTCTGTTCATAATAAAAGAAAAGATATGAAAAGTGTTGGTATTGCAGATTAAATTAAGGAGAACCTATCATTAGATATGTGTTGAGATTTCAATAAAAAGAAACAAAATGAAGCAACATTCAAATACCCTACTCATACCTCCCCTGCCCCCCTGTTTTATAATAAAGGAAAAAGGGAAGCAAGGAACACATCTTATCTTGCCACAGGGCTCTTCAGCTCTACCAAAATTCATTATGTAAATAAAGAAAAGGTGTTTTTAATCAGGTTTAACACAGAAATGCATAAAGCTTCTCAAGACCAAGCAGAAAACAGAGGCAAAGATACAAATCAAAAGGAAGGTAACAGTTCGCAATTTGCGTTGTGCCCCCGGTTCCAAGAACAAGAACCAAAATAGTAACTTCTTGACAGAGTTCTTCAACTAAGGTATCCACATACAAGTATATCGGACTAGAGTGTCTCACATCTTGCCCCTGGACAAACATCAGTTCAACATCTAAAATGCACTTGAATCAAAAGAATAATTTCCAACTATAAATAAGTGTACCTTTAAAACCCCAGTAGCAAGTCCTTCTAGACGCCTAAACCCAAGGACCCTGACACGAACAAGTTTCCCTTCCTTGAAACTTTTCTCCAGCTTTTTCACTTCCTTATCAGCAACATCAGATACCTGCAAAACTTGCTGAGTTAATAAAGTTGAGTTCAAAGGCATAAATAACAAGGCCCAAAAACTACGGAATCCAGGAATGTTCTTACATTAACATATGCTGGAGTTGGAACAGGAGAAGAGGGGATTTCCAGCAAAAGACCCAAACTCCTATCAATCCTGATCACTTTTGATTGATCAAAAATATCTCCAACCTTGATAAGCTGTATAACCGAACAGCTCAGTTTAATTTAATAATACAAAATTATTAATACATAAACATCGAGTTGATACAAAGCAATGCACGCAACCATGCTTACTTCGCATTACAATAGAAACACTGCAGCTGAAATTTAGTTTTTCAATAGGACTAACTAAATAGATAAAAGTACAGTACCATACAACTTGCATATCATAGGCTCATAACTTCTTCTATTTTTGACAAAGCAAATGATAGCTCACAAGTTCTTTTTTTTGACAAAGTAATTGATAGGCTCATAACTTACACAACAGAAAACTTGCTTTGTTGTGAATTCCCCTAATTTGCGGACATAGTATACTAGTTGCTGGTTTTGAAATTTGCTTTCACTGAGTGCTGGTAGCAACCTCTTACCTTAAATCTTAAACACTAAAAGTTAAATTGTACTTGGCACATCTCAGAACTTTGAGAAGTCAGCTCAGTGCTAGCAACATAAGACGGGAAGATAAGCTTCCTCTTTGTTTGAGAGGTTGCATGCCCTTACGATGGATGAACAGTTTCTCATCATCTCGACAATCATTTTGAAGCACACGGACAAAGAATGCAATATGTATGATCTGGATCAGACCGAAATGCACATAAAGCAAACAAAGAGAAATGGGGCCCAAGAATTGTAGGCAAGTCTGACATCTCTAAAGGACCTGGAACAGACCAACTGCAATGTTCTTTCTACCCATCAAAAAGCACCTCCTAAGATCTTACAACTACACTTGAATCAGGACCTATAACATCCACCATACACACTCAAGCACCTTAGCAAGATTCATACATAGAATAAGCAATGATTTATCCTGCATATATATCCCGAGAAATGCAAAAGGTCAGAGGTCTGTGTCTAACTTAAAATTGACTAAAACAATCTTTACTCACCATCAGCTTTTACGGCCATATTTGTCCTCCTATAATTCAATTTTTTTCCCTCATTCCATGTTTCAACCAAGTAAAGGTAATTCTATGAATCAAACAAGTGCAAGCTAAGTATAATTAAATAAACAGCTTCATTAAATAATTCTCCATGTGCAAACAACCAATCTGCAGCTTGCAATATTTTAGAGTCGATAATGTAGGATACTTAGGATCTTAAGCACTTACTGCAGGAGGAGCCTTGTTATGAACCAGGTGAGGATTCAAGGTCAAACCAACAGCTCTAGTTGAGGGATCAATAAATAGTATCCGAGCATTAACCTACACCAAGAAAATAAAGTGCTCACTGAAATTAAAGAGAGGACAATTTAATTGGAATTAAGTAAAGCATAGCAAGGAAACTCAATATAAACCCTAAACTGATTTCAACCTTCCCTTGATCAGAGAGGGTGTGGGAGGTAGACAAAACAGAATTCGCAAACCATTACTTGGTGCAATCCCAGACTCACTCTACCCTTTTCCTTCCTACTCTCAACTGAAAATCTCATACTCAGAAATAAAAGGCATATGCATGATCCCTTTGTTTTAAATAGGTAACTTGTTATAGGTGCACAGACTGAGAGTTATATCACTCCTGATATTGCCTAATGTAAAGGCATAATCATCTTTTCCTACACTGAAGATTTGCCTACAACTTGTGGAAGAAGCTTCCAAATAACTATGACATTTTCTTGCTCCAGCATCAATTTACAGTCATTGCTTGTAAAGCCACATACAATTTATATTGACTTTGGCAAATTACAACCCTAATGACATGATTAAAGTAGCCTGAGGTTCACAAAGGTGGTGAAGTCATTCAAATATATATGTATCAGTGTTATCAAAAACAAAAAGTGCAAAAAACTCCAAGGTCGGTTAGGGTTTTAATGAAAAAAGGCACAAAGAGATGGAAAAAATGCAAATATATACATGTTTAGTCTAAGACAGATAATTATAAGCATGAATGACGAAAATATGAAAAAAGAAATTGAAAAAGATTACGATATAATGAAATATCAATTGTTTAGGGTCTCCTCTTCCGAAGAGGCTAATTGGCAAGGGAAAGCATGTTCTTGTTACTTGATGACTTCATTGAAGGTACATTAAGCGAGGGAAAGGCAAAAAGCTCAACACATTTTGAGCCTTGCTTCAGGGCTTGAGCGTCCGTTTGATAACACCGATAGATAGGTCAAGAAATGAGGTGGTTTGAAGTGGTAATGTAACCCAAAGAAGTTGAAGACCAAAGTTGGAGTTAAGCTGAACTCCCAGGCCCTCCTGTGTCGCAAAAGAGGATGTAGGACCTAAGGAAATGGCCAAGGCATGAGGCAGTGGCAGTGTACTGATGGCCTTAGCAAGTTCAGTAACCTACAGACACAGGCAAGCACGGTGAAAAGACATTAGCGAACCATTCTTCGTTACAGCAGATTGGAGATCAGCAAGCCCAATGCATCACGGACCTGGCAAACCAACCATTCCTCATGGTGGGAAAACTGGCAAGTCTAAGAGGTGCGCGATAGGAGAAGAGCTGGCAGAACATAGATCTATAAATAGAAATGAGGCCGGGAGGTATAAAGTTAGCCTCATTTATGATACTCGAAAGCTTAGGAGAGAGGGAAACAAGGCCATAGTCATAAATAAACTTCAACATAAGAAATTTATGATGGTTTTTGATGATTTCCAAATGTTAACTTTCTCATGGATTGTAAATTGAAATTCTCAGAAATTCTAAGAATCATCAACACTACATTCTCCAGAAGTTAAGATTTTCCTTCAATACATGAGAAAGTTAATATTTGACTAAAGAATTTTTTTAAGAATATTTGGGTCTTGAGAAGATGATGAATAGTAAACTAAGAGATAGAGGATGAGTTGGTAAATTACTCCAATAACTCCAATCATTTTGAGAACTACCATTTGATGAATTAATGGGTATGTTTAATGGTATAGATAAAGGGGTTTGAATTTATATGGTTTAGCCAATGCATGAATCCTAGGTGGTTATGCTTAAATTGTTTGGAGTAGAATTGATGGAAATTAAATCACATATATATCAATTGATTGTATTGGGATGCATTTGGAAGTCATTTCGTTATGTTTTCCATGCAGATACATGTGCACACAAACTGGTGAGACGACCTAAACAAGTGCTTCCTCTTCAACTTATTTGGGTGAGCCGCACTACTATTATCAGTAGGGGCTATTATGTCTAATATTCTTTTGCATAAATGGGGCATATCTGGTGCAAGTCGTACTCCTTGTGTACCACCAATAAAGGTTATGTGATACATTATGAAGGTCTATTACGTACATGAGACTTATGTTGTTTTACATTATGTATGATTTTTGCACCATTTTTGAGGCAATGGGCTGTACTAATGATTTTAGGCTATTGATCCATATGTTTCTCTTATTAAAGATATGAACGTTCTTAACAAATTTTGTATGCATGTTCATGATTTTATTTTCTTGATAACGTCATGTCGGGGCCAGCTTGCACATCTCGACTAGTTCCACGAGATACATGCATGTCACCTCCCACCGTCAATATCTACCAAGTAGCTATGTCCACAAAGGTTAGAACAAATGGGAAGAAATCTCCCAGTGTTTACTGCCTCTAGCCCTCTACTGGGATTTGAACCTATAACCTTGGGCGCTATGTATATTCATTATTTTGGGTAGACATCTTCTTAGTTTACTCTAAGAAAGTTAAATGCATTGGGTATTGTCACATGCTCCTCCGATTTGGGAGTAACATTTCCAACCTAAACTTTGTGCCGTCGTGGTGTATTTGTCTTGAGAGAACTGTCAGCACTTTCTAGACAAATATCTACCATAGTATTTGGTCTGGGACAGTGATTTTCTTACCCTCTAGCAATGTTTAATGGCGAATTAACTGATATACAGAACAACTCAATTGGGAAACTTGATCCACTCAACTTCTAGAACATTAAGGGGCCATTTGATTGTTGGTTAGAGTTATGCATGTATTATTAATTCAGGAATTAGTTATGAATGGTTTAGTTATACATGTATTAGTTATTCCATCTTCTACCTTGCATAACAGAATACATAAATTCCTTCATAAAACCTATACATGTACTAGTTATGCAGAACTGTAAACTGGTAACCAAACACCGTACATGATGTGTTGAACTCTATACATAGCAACTAATATGCTACCAAACATGGTACTAGTTAAGTTGGCTTTAATACATGAATAATTCTACTCCTAAACAGCAACCAAAGGACCCCTAATTGTTTAACTCATGTTTGTCACTTTTTTTCTTTTTTGAGGTTTAGTCCTCCATAGTGTACCAACAAAAATCTCGTTATAAAAACATCTCGGTGTTTGATGACGGGGCAACAAAAGCTCTTAGAAACAATAAAAACAAAGAACATTCGAAAGCAAATGAGAATGACTTTCACTGCTCTCTCACCACATTATGCTACAATTACAACTTATGGATAAAGGTCTTCTTAGTGGTAGCCACCCATTGGTGTTAAGCATCTCAAACACCAAGTAAATACATTGATGTTTCATTGCTATGCAAACAAACATGAGATTAACTTTCATGTCTCTTCCTACACATTATGCAACTATGACAGCTTTATGAATTTGTAAGGCCATCTTCCCATTAGCAAGTTGAAAATCATAGGTTAATTAATACCTTCCTGTGCCAAGCAAAAAGTAAATGCCTTGATTTTAACACACATTGTCTTCTAAACAGAAGAGGTATTTGAAAAGTACAAGCTCATTCTTGATAAAAAGCAGAAGGAATATATTGGTCTAACAAGTCTTTCATTCATAATACACATTGAGTTATCATACGAACT
Source organism: Solanum lycopersicum (assembly GCF_036512215.1). Lineage (NCBI taxonomy): Eukaryota > Viridiplantae > Streptophyta > Magnoliopsida > Solanales > Solanaceae > Solanum > Solanum lycopersicum. The sequence continues at coordinate 20,015,577 of NC_090802.1, forward strand.
TGCACAAATTTACGAGACCAACTCATTCGAAGCATTGTTCTAAAGTCCATTTCAGCTTCGCCGTTTTTATCCAAGCAAGGGAGGGGTTTTTGTGAAACTGAGACAGAGACAATAAATGATCTTCTTTTGCATTGTTAAGTGACTGAGAAATTATGGCAATGGTTTGTTAACCTGAGTGGTATTAGATAGTCCATGCCAAGGCATACTGCAAAAGTACTAGCATGTTGGAATAGAGATGGAAATCAGTCAGGACAAGGAAAGATGGAAGATTGTCCCTGCCTGCATTTGGTGGACAATTTGGAGGGAGAGAAATTTGTTTTGAGAACAAGAGCATTCCCTTCCAAATTCTAAAAATGAACTATTTAACAACATTTTACTTTTGGTGTATCCATACCGTATCTAAGGATACAGGGGACATTACCCTATTTTTAGATGGTTTATAAGGGACAAAGGTGATAGATTTTTTTGCTGTTCCTTTGTACTATTGATAATTACTTCAGGAGCACACTATTGGTGTACTTCTCTTGTTTATAATACCAGTTAACCTTCTCAAACAAAAGTGAGGGGTTATTACCTTTTTATTTTGTGGATAATCAACTTTCCAATTCAAAGAGGGGAAAGTTTGCTGCAAATTGAACATGTCAGCCTGTAGCAGCAGAGAGTAAAAATAAGTAGATGGAAACAATGAATCATATAGAATGCTACTCTGGTGACAGGACTGGAACACCACAAACTTACTGTTCCGGTAAAGTACGTGAGGAATGATAACATAATTCCATTTTCAAGAGTTGAACGCACACTAGCATTAACCATCATGCCTGGAACGAGAAGATCAATTGAGATACCCTTAAGATCCTTGGTCTGTACAGAAGTAAATTTTTGTATGTTATACATTAATCCATCATGAGGCAAAAAGGAACAATATACAAAAGTAAAGAACCAAAACGGCAGAATGAATTCCAAAAACATACCACACATTTTGAGACAACATCAGGATCAGAACTCAAATAAACAACTTTATGTGTTCTATCAATACGTTTAACAACCCCCTGTACCAGCTGCCCACTTCTATTCTTGACTTCCACATTTTCTGCAAAAAGAATATAACCAGATAAGAAATTAGGTTCAATATCAAAAGGCAAATAAGAAGTTAGGTACAATATAACGGTTTCATGAAAAATTGAAAATAGTGCCTCAAGAACAAGTCGGCAGGCGGCAGCAATGAATTTTTTAATGTGCAGAATGAATAAATTAGTTGTATCATGCAGAGAATATTCCGTTTTCTGGTAGGGGTAGGGTCTGTGTACACACTACACTCTACCCTCCCCAGACCACACTTTGTGGGATTACACAAGGTATGTTGTTGTTGTATCATGCAGAGAATATTCTGTTTTGTGTTTCCAATATGACCAAATGATGTTGAAAGGTAAGAAATATGCAAATTACAGTTTAACCAAAAATTAGACAGCAATTTATATTTATAGGAAACTAGTGCCAACGAAATATTTCTGACACTGATGCCTACCAACTTGGTATCTGAAAGATAAAAATTCACACTGGCAGAAATAGGAAAAAGAGGATAATAAAAATCAAGAAAATGCAGCAAGTTAATTGCTGATAATGGTTCAGTAATTTCAGCCAAAATCATGAAACTGCTTCAAAATCCAGCTAGTGAAAACTCTGCAGAAGTCCATTCTAACAGGACTACATGATTTTGAAGACATAATACAACATAGTGATACAATACTTATTTCCTAAAATTGATAAAAGAAATACACTGAAGAAACTAGTATCATATGTAATGTTTCCATCTTTTGAAGACTTAACAAACCTTATGGACATGGTTGACAGCTGAAATTGCCTAATAAAGGGCTCTATTGAACGCCTTCAAGTCTTTGATCCCAATATCCCCACCTTCACAAGAGATGCATAGTTTCCTGCTTAAATAGGCAGAACTTTCTGTTTCTTCCCACCAAATATTTCAGATCAATTCCTCCGACCTCTGTGCCACGCTCTGGACAACAAAGAATATAATAGGTCTAGACACTGGACAAGGGTACTCTAACCTAATTACAATTTCCCCAAAGTTATAAAAGATCTACTGTTAAAAGAAGGAAAAGAAAAGAATCGCTACACATTCAGACCAACCTCACTTCTACTTCTGCTTCTTTTCAGGCCTAGGGTTCCAGTAAAGCCTCATACTTCCGTTCTAAGGGTTGACCCATCGGGCATGAATAATGTGATCCGAACAAGAAGATATGATTGTGCTCGGCAATATAGAGTTTATTTTGAAGGTCTATCTAGTGTTCAATAAGAATGTGTGGTCATACCGACACCGTGCTCATGTTTCGATTCCAAAGCATCAAACCACTCCAGCGATCCAAGTTCGGTACAAGATGCTAAGCGCGATTTACCAAAGTCATGACTTTTAGCCTAAAAAGTATTAACCACGATACAGGGTGCAAAGCAACGCCCAACAAAATGGAGGTAGCGCCGCGACCATGGTTAGATGGGAAATGGGGGAAAATGTTGAGTGTTCGTCATGAAGATGGAGGACGCAACGTCCATCGCGCCCAAGTTGGACGCGTTGGAAGTCGCACCACGACTAAATACAAGGGAGAAAAATAGTTTTGTCCAGGTATAGAAACATGACGCCCGTCGCGTACAATGGAGCCCTTAATACCCCAAAGCAGTTCGGTCTCAAGTCTATAAATAGAACCTAGTCCAAGCTTTTCCAAACTCTTACCTCATTTTCTGATTTTTCAAGTCATAGCACGAGTATCATAGGATCTTCGAAGATATCCAGCCCAAAGGTTCAAGCTTAGGATTCTAAACGTTCTTTATCAAAGCTCAACTTCTTATCTACTGTTTGGAAAGGGTTACAGCATGTTAAGGCTATTTCTCAAGCGGGAACATCCTTGTTCTTCCCGTGTGGGTAATATTAAGAAAAACGCGAGAGCATTTGAAGGAGTAGAAATTGATATTGCATATTTGAGGAATAATCTCTTATTCCTTATTTCTTTATGGAGAACCCATGAGGTTACTAAATGTATAGAAGGTTGGGTGACAATTCATAGAAAACCATAGTTATTGTAGGTGTTCTCTTTGATAACTTGAATATAGGTGTTTGTCACATCAGTAACAAGGTTATCTAACCTTAGTTGGGAAAAAAAACTGATTCACTCTACATCGTATTCTGCAAAACTAGTACATAGGTGAACCCAGTGTTATAGAAAGCGAGGAAAAGCCTGCTTAAAGCACAAGGCAAGGCGAAGTGCAGCCCCTGCGCTTTTCTTTCCTGAACTGAGGCGACATTCAAAAAGAACTCGCTTCTACGATTGAAGCGAGAAGCGCAAGAAAAAAAAAAAAAAGTGAGAAAAGGCGCGCTTAATTTGATAAGGCGCTAATTAGGGTATTTATAAAAAAATTGCAAGGTTTTTTTTTTAATTTCTGATATTGTCTTCCGCGACTTCACAATACTTACTTTCGCTACTTCAAATATTTTTTTGGACTGTTGCGAGGCTGCCACTGCTGCTGTAAGTTCTCTTCTTCTCTTCTTCTCTGCGACTGCTCTGCGATTTTCTCATTAATTTTTGGTTGCTACTGTGTTTTTTCCTGTATTTTTATTGCTGCGAGGCTGCCACTGCTGTAAGTTCTCTTCTTCTCTGCGAGGCTGCGACTGATCAGTGGTGTATGCATGCTTGCGGCTCTGTTTTTTTTACTATCTATTTACTTTGAATCAAAGATTATATTACCTCTATTCAGTTATTTAATATTTTTTTATTTTTATATTAAATATTGCTTTACTTATTCAAACTAGATGTAAGAAAAATGCTTTCTGCTCTTAAAGACAAAAATTCCACCAAAATCAGCACATGACGAAATTATAAGGTTCTATAACTCATGACCTAATTTCTTCATTTTTTCAAGTTTATTTCCAAGAGAATGTATATACATAAAAGATACGCACAAAAGAACAAGTTCTTTGTCGAATATGTCTTTCATCAAATTCATATTGCCAATCCTACAAGGCGTTATTTTTTGTGTACTCCAATAAAGACAACAAGAAAGAATGATTTGGGTCAAATCAAAAAAATTATATGTTCCTTGAGAAGCTTCAACGATTTCTTTAACTCCAAATCGTCCCCTTCAAATTTTAAAATTTAGTACACTATTATGGCCAGCAAAGTTGGCGTTGCAAAAAAGAAGATACCAAGCATATCCCACTAGGAAAAGTAACATAAAAATTCAAAGTATGATATCCTCCACATATAAACACATCAAATCACAGCTTAATTATATTCAAAAAGACAAAAAAGTGCCAAATAGTTGGCTTTTCACTCTTAGAGATGAGATACTTTTATTTGTTTATCTATTTAAGTATACAACACACTCCACTACATGACAGGATATTAGAAGGAAGCTTGATTCTTCCTACAAGCAATTTCCTTTTTCCCTTCAAACAAAGGCATGAAAGAAAAATACATATCTTTAGCTTTAAGCACCTTAATCAAGAATACACTTTCAAGAAACGACATCCAAGCACCAATGAACACAGCATAAGAGCCACAGAAATAGAACTCTTCGCCCTTCAAAGCCTCATAAAGTTTAATAAAGCAAGGAGGTTCAGGGATCTGTATACAGATATCTATATCCAATACATATCTAGCTTCTCGGCGCAGTTATACTGAGAATGAATCAAAAAGGAGTATTTGAGTGGAGGTGAAGACTACCTGATTCTTTTGGCATAAATCCTGAGAAGGAAGGCAGCCCAAAATGAATTATATAACCATGGTCTTCCGCGCTTTTCACGTATGCACTAAGAATCTGTAAATCAAAAAAGATAAGGAACAGGTTCAGGAAAATGCATAATATCAAGTAAAGGAATGTGAATTTAACATTTAAAGAACATGAATTTAGCATATACAAAATAATATACCAGTTCCAAAAGTTGTTTAGACCCAATTTAGATAATATACGTTTTTCTTCTAGTAAAGGTTAAGTTTTACAAAGTTCAGGAAGTTGTTCTACAAAGAAATGCCAAGAGTTGAGAACTCCCTCTCAGACTTGTTTGTTTCGTACATTTCTGGAGCACATATAAGATTCCCTGTGTGTAAGAGCATCTCCAACGCTACACTTTATTTTACTCTCCAAATATAGAGTTCTCTATTTATTCAGACAACCAACTCCAATCCAATTCTCTATTTTATTCTCTACAAAGAATCTTTTTCTCTCTCCTTAATATTATTATTATTTCTATTTCATTCTTATTTTCTTATTTCATATAAATCATTTATTTCTTTTCTCAATGATTACTCTATATAATTCTCATGTGATAAAAAAATTATTTTTTCAAATTTTTTATTTAATATAAATTATATTTTATTCTAAATTTTTAGACATCATAAATTGCACGAAAATATTAGAATACATAACTTAATGAACAAATTCAAATAAAAGTAAAATATAATACACAAACACTCAATTTTTGAAATTATTATGATGCTCCCATAAATGCTCTAATAATGCATTACGGAGTTCAAAATGAGCATCGTTGTCCTTAATTTTATTATGTCTACCACCATTTACGTCGTTGGAGTTGGAGCCTCTACAACATCTTGAATTGGTGCATTAAGATCATGCCCTCAATTATCATGTTGTGTAGTATATATAATACATGTAGTCATTATATCATGTAACACTTTCTTTCTCCAAAAACGTGACGGTCATGCAATAATTGCAAAACTCTGAATGCACGTTCCACGTCTTCTCGACATGATTCTTGTTTCATCACGAATTAATTATTATGTTATGTATTGTATTTTATCTTGTATTTAAATTATTATGTCATGTATTGTATTGTTAATTGTATTTAAATTAATTTTTTAATCTTATCATTTTCAATTCTGTGTATTCTTTATAGGGAAAATTAATAATAAAATAAAATTTTATTATTGGTGAAAATTACTAAAAATATATTAATTGAAATTAAAGTAGTATATATTAGATCATGTATCTTTTTAAAATAATATATTACATTTTAAAAAAATAATGAATATTAGATATTTAATTAATGAAATTATATGTAAAATAGTATGTTAGTTAAAAAGTAATGGAAATAATAATAAAATATTGAAAAAGTGAAATAGAGAGTGTGAATAGTAGTTCACCAAATTTGGAGAACTACTATTCAGCTCTCTATAAATGGAGTATAGAGAGTAATATGGATTGGAGAACTACTATTCAGCTCTCTATAAATGGAGTACAGAGAGTAATATGGAGAGTGATTGGAGAGGGCATTCTCTATTTTACTCTCTAAATATAGAGAATGGAGAGTAAAATAGAGGTGGGCTGGAGATGGTCTAATAGATGATTAGTTCAGTCACCTAAATACCTTTACCTTAGCTACCTGAAAATAAGGATCAAGGATAATTCGCCCTACTAAGGAAAGTGGCAGCATCTTCCTCATCCTTTTATTTTCATAGTTAACTGGTTTTTCAACTAGAAGATAACGAAATAGGTAAATGGCCACTTGCCATACCTGCTATCAAAAATTAGCCACACTCTATTAACCGAAAAAGTTTTGGACCAAAATACCCCCAACTAAAATAAGGAACACCTCCAGCAAATGATGGTAGAATTTGAAGGATTAAAAAGTACAACCCAAGGGAAACTTCATAAGATTCAAAACCAATGAAGAACTCACGGGGTTCAAACATTTATAAGTTTAAAACTAAGGAACGATTGGCTGGAATATATGGAAATTGACAAGACCTCAAGGGAATACATGGAAATTGAATGCAGATGGTAGCTTCATACCTGAACAAAGATTGGCTGGAATAGGAGAATCGTTAGGAGAAAATGGTAAAATGGTCATGACTTTCGCTAAATCTACCAAATTTTCTACTAACAACTCTTGTTAATTGCAGGCAGCTTTAACACTATGTTTGGATCATTGTTATCCATTGTATTGTATTGTATCTTTACTATAGCTACAATGTTTGTTTTGTTTGTTACTTAAAATGTATTGTTATGTATCGTTATTTCGTTGTCACGTAACAATGGAAACCCCTATTTTATGGAACAAACAATTTGGTGTGTTCCCATTGTTACTTAATTTCTTTTTTCAATTATATCCTTACATAATATTTCAAAATACTATTTTACCCTTTACCTTAATTATTTAAACCTAGTCAAACCTCCTACCATAGAATAATTAAGGATATTTAAGTAAAATTTATGAATTACAATACAATATAATACAATCAAACCAAACAATTAAAATGTTACTAAACAAAAACAAACAATACAATCTAGCCAAACATTGTATCTACCATACAATACAGTACAATAGAGTATAATACAATACACAATACATTATGAAACAATGGACAACAATGATCCAAACAAAGTGTTAAACGGGATCAAATGGGTGCATGACAACTCAAATTCTCACATTATCTTGGAGATGGATAATCAAATAGCAGTGAATATGATCAAGGGATTGACTCCAGCTCCTTGGACTCCAAGGAAAACGATGAGCAAAATCCAAAGAAAGATACAAAATATGAATTGTGAGATCATCTATTGCTTCAGGGAAGCAAATTGTGTAGCTGACGCTCTTGCAAGACATGCCACTACAAGGGACATGGATTATATCTTCTCAAAGGAAGAAAACATGTTTGCTTCAACCGTAAGACCAATGAGAATGGACAGACTCAATCTTGCTTCATTTAGGTTCAAAAAAAAGAAAAACACTTGGGATGGCACTATGAACCACCTTGAATGTTAACAAGGGAAGGTATAATCCTATTTTGTTGAATAGAAATGCCTTCCCTTCAGGAAACTCTCATATGGTAGTCTTTACTTTCTTTGAGTAGAGTTCCTTTTTTGGTGTTATTTGGAAAGAGGTTTAGGCCATATGTCCCCTCTCTTGCAAGTGATCTTAGAAATAAGAATTTAACATCGGGAAAAAAAAATTCATGGGGTTGAAAATTTTGATGGAATTACAAAACCAACGGAGGATACAAAGAATCCAAACCTTTAGAAGTTTTCAATTTAATTACTACCTATAGTTTCACATGGTCTTTTGGTTCGTTTACCGTGTTATTTGTTGCTGCTATTGTTCTCTTTCTTCATTATTTTTAGGATCATAGGATGGCTTCTTCATTATTTTGATCTTAGAAATAAGAATTTAACATCGGGAAAAAAAAATTCATGGGGTTGAAAATTTTGATGGAATTACAAAACCAACGGAGGATACAAAGAATCCAAACCTTTAGAAGTTTTCAATTTAATTACTACCTATAGTTTCACATGGTCTTTTGGTTCGTTTACCGTGTTATTTGTTGCTGCTATTGTTCTCTTTCTTCATTATTTTTAGGATCATAGGATGGCTTCTTCATTACTATATTTCATTTCCATATTTGATTTTGATCTTCTTTACTTGACCCGGGAGTCTATTGAGTAGTGTTCAAGAAAGCGAGCGCATCAATGCTTAGTGATGAAGCGATGCAAGCCTTCTACGCTTCACTGACTAGAATGAGTATGTGAGCGGTTCATTCCTTAAAGCGGGGCCTTATCACTTTTTCCCACTTCACGCTTCATTGCTATCGTGAACGGCCTCTCTACCTTCATAGGGTAGGGATAAGGTTGCATACATACCACCCTCCTAAAACCACCTTCATCAAACCTTTGTAAGTTTAAACCTGCAAACTTTATTTTATTTTTGCATTGGAGTATTGGTTATCTCCCTATAACTTTTCAAATGGTGACTCAAAATTCATAACAAAGCCCAAAAATTGGCCATCCCACCAATCCACATCTCAGCAAAAGAAAAAGTATTAGGGGTCGTTTGGTTTGAATACAAGTTATGATGGGATTAGTTATGATGAGATAAGTTAAGTTATGATTAGTTATGATGGGAAGAGTAATATTGAGATTATTTCTTATTAAGTATTTGGCTTGTTGTATTCAAAATAATATGCATTGCACAAATTTTAAGAACAAGTTGTTTGTTTACCAAAATACCCTCAATTGATCTAGTGTTTTTGTTTTTCGCAAGCTTTATTTTTATTGTTATTTTGGTGAAAAGGGATTTATTTATTGAAACATACTAGGTTAGCCAATTTTGTAGCATCTTTATCGAATTTCCCTTTTTCTCTTTTAGAAATGTCACCGGGTTTATATTCTCTAGACATGGATTGAGAGGCCGTTTTCGCTTTCATTTCTTCTGTTTGTGGTCTTTGCATTTTTGGGGCAAAACCAATCATATAATCATTATAAAAAAGAATACATTTATTCATTTTTTAAAATAAATTTTCATCTCATTTAGCTTGAATATCTTTTTGTGTGTGAATTCCCATGAAGGTTCGCAATGTATCTAAAATAAATTTTCCTCTCATTTAGCTTTAAAATATAGCATTCATCTTATGCCTGTTAAAAGCAAAAGAGGATTTATGAGAATTCAAAAAAAAAATAAACGTACGAATTAGTCAAATAAATTCATAAACAAAAATTATATTTATATAGTGTATTTTTTAATAGAAAAATATGAAGAATTATCATAAAAATAAGGAGTAGTGAAGGTTGTGAATGTTATAATACATGGTATTAAAATAATGTAAATATACATGAATGTGAAAAGTTATATAAAAAGGGTTTGAGGAGATATCTTTGTCATTTAACTATTTTATTTTGGGATAAGTCATCCCGAAATTATATACCATCTAGGGTGAGGGATAACTTATCACGCTATTAATTAACAATTCCAATAAGTTATTCCAAACATGCCAACCAAACAACAAATTAAGTGGCACCATAATTTAATCCCAAAACTATTTGATGTTTATCCTTCACACAAAACGACCCTTTAAAGTCTTAGATCTTGTACTTAATAATGCATAGGAATGAAGGAAAAAGTTTTATCAGGTCATTAAACAATTTTTTTAAAATTTTGTTTTAAGATGGGCAACATTTTATTCCTCAGAAAATTAAAACTTGGTAAAAGTCAGTGTGAAACTTAAAGAAGCTCTAACATTAGAAAGCCCAAAATTTTCCTTAAAGAGAAATTATTTATGAGCAAAGTTAAATAGGAATGGTCTTGGCTTGATATTGCAGCATGCTACAGAGGATTCATATAACCAAATGTTTTTTGACGAATTCAGACATACTTGACAGAATGAACATATGTTCACCTTGGATCTCTGAGTAAACCTTTCCACAAGGTGTATTTCTGGGTTATCATACAAAAAATCTTTCTTATTGCTTTAAACCACAATAGAAAATTAACAATTTTCTTATTCACTCTTTTCTCAAATATTTGTTATCATCTTATATCTCAAAATTTGAAACGCAAATTAGATTGTTGAATAATGTCTAACTACCTTCTTTGTTTTCCGATAAGCACTTCCTAATTTTTTCTTCTACCTAAAGCAAAAGGCTGGACTATATCTCTTGGGGAAACAATGAAGCCTTCAATTTTTCCTTTTTAGCAAAAGGTAAATATAACCTCATCTTGCAATAATACTAATTCAGACTACAACACCATAAAAAATATAACTCAAACTGGTGTAAACTAAAATGGTGTTAACTAAAAGATAATTATCATACCATTCCTTCTTGAACAATGTCAAGAGTTAAGTTCTTGTGCAATAAAGAGAGACGCAAGGAAAGCCAAATCTTTCTCTTCCCTACTTCTTTCTTATCGTCATCCAAGTGCAAGACGATGCAAGAAACCAGCTGCCCAGCGTGATATACACTAGAAAGAAGATTAGTGTCCATCTCCGACTGCGAAGGTAAATTAAGCTATTAGGAAAACAATTTCCCAATCATTAACAATAGGCAATATCTTCAACAACTACGTCTAATTGAGAGATGATAAACTATGTTGAAAATATAAGGAACCTTGGTTTGAATTTACCTTCACTAGATTTATTTGATTCAAGTGTTATCCACATACTTGATGAGCAATAGTTATAATTAACTGAAAGGGAAAACTCCTCATACAAGATGTATACAAAATCAAGCGCTCTGTTTGCATGCGATATTTCAGCTATTATTCATTTGTCTGATTAGTTTATTACCTCAAAAATTAAACGAATAAATATATAAAGTTTGTCAATGATAAGATCTCTATGGTGAAAGGAAAACTTGGAGGGTTTTATTTCTTCAATAAGTCATAAAGGCTAGAGACAGAGACACTGCTAAAGAGATTTCATAGTCTGGATGATAAATCATCATCTCATAATAGAAAAGACTACCAATGTTTTCCTCCAGCATAGAACAGTAAATCAGCAATTTAGGAAATCCTAACAAATCCAAGTATGTGTATAAATCTGTAAAAGCTTCCAATTCAGACATTAATATTACATGTATCAAGTAATAAGGTTCCATATGGATATCTCCCCTCATTTTTTGCTTTGTGGCATAAGCCTCTACGATTTTTCTAGTAACTTTTTTGGTCATGAAAAGTTCTATAGAAAAAGGTTGAGCTCTTTCTCTCCACAAAATATCAATCTTTGTACCAAACAATTACTCTTGTGGGTGTAACATACTCTGAATATACTACAGCTCATTATTTAACCACTTTTAACCTTAAAAAAGATGACCTTACTATTATAAATATGGTGTGCACAGTAATAGCAGGAACTAGAATTCAAGCTAAAAGATCATTTTAACCTTGACCATTTGGTTTTCATATAGATCGTAACTACTCCACATCTCTCATGATGGTTCTTAAAATATTGGCTAAGCACTAAAAGAATATGAACCCTCAAAAACTGAACAAAGCTCTCATGCTATAATATATTTCAAATTATAGCTCAATGTTTATCCATATCTGAGCCTAAATAAAGTACCTTTCTATGGGAAGGTTTTGCAATAGTAATCCTCGAGAAATTGGTTAAGAACTAAAAGGATATGAAACCATTGAAATACTGACCAAGGTTTCATAAAGAACTAAAAGGGTGTGGTACAATAGAATCTTCTTGAGATGCAATAATGACATATATTTTAGTAAGCCTTGAGAAACAATAAACACATGCTTTTACCAAAAACCTTAAACAAATTGATGATTGTATAACTTATTAAAATGCATTTCTTCTACAAAAACAATTATGCCTCAATGCCACGCAAGTTGGAGTCCACAAAATGAATCATCACTAACCATAATGCGTCATTTAGATCAGAACTAACTCAATGTTTGGAAGTTTAGAGACCCTACAATAAACATTCTCTAGATATTCCATATTTTACAAATCTGCATGAATTCCAAAAAGTTGTAGGTTTTCAGAGAAAAATTCTGTAAATGTGACTTTAGGCCTACTCCTTCCCCATTTAACAACTTGCACCATGGATTCACACCTATCGACTAATGCATCTATAGAGGGGGGAAAGTATTTCTACTGTGGTTCAGAAATTCAATTCTATACACATGCACAATTATCGCATAAGTTCAGGACTTTTTGTTCAGACACTATTCAAATGGGCTTATAAAAGAGAGATTATTCACTGAGAAATTTTTTAAGTAAACATAGAGAGCATTAGCTAGAATGTCTATTTTAATGACCTTTGACTTAACAGCATTTTAGTCAATAAGTTTGAACTAGTCACTTTGGGTTGGTTTCCGTATCTCACCTTCTTTTATCCTCCCTTATATTTAATAGATAAATTGAAGATATTGATACACCATACACTACATAATAATTTAAATTCCTTCCAGCTTGCCAAACAATTAAAACACTGGCATAAAATAAGCTATGAACAAATAAAAACTGGAAGTGTTCTTTGGAAATTTCATAATAGAAGGACTTGAAGAATTCATTAAAAATACAACTCACAGAACCTATATCAGAAAATAAGTTGTCAGAAGATTTAATACCAGTTTTGCTCCATCGTCTACAAAGGGAGGAAGTGCTTCAGAAGCTCGAACTAACCCCCGCAAGCCTCCTGGGAGACTGACAACAATATCTTTCTCATTTACTTCAGAAACTACTCCCCAGAGCTTCATTCCAGGAGATATATTCTGAATGCATAATAAAATAAAGTTGTTAAATGTTTGCTGTCAGTTGTTAGGATAAGCAATAAGTTACAGATGTGCTAATAAAAAATGAACTTGTAAACAGCCTAAACATAACATGCAATTTAAAAAAAAAAAAAAAGAAGTTTCACCGACATGTGAGCAAGTCCAGGAATTGTCAGTATACCTTTAAAGTGATCCTGTTGGCGAACCTTGGCAATTTTCCATTGATACCACCGCCGAAAAGGGAACCTAAATCATCTTCTGTATTAGTCTTTTGGAGCTTGTGTTGTTTTTTCCTCTTCTTCAATAATCTGTCTTCAGCCTCAAACTCTGCATCCACCTCAGCTCGAACTTCATCCAACTCTTTCCTGCTCAAAGAAGATGCCCCACCTACAAACAGCATAATGTTTGATTTCATTGGAAATAGAAGAAATATTGTTAGGATATAACAAAAAAAGAATGGTGTTTGAATACCTCTAGGGAAGTCAGGAACTTCCTCTTCAAGCTGAATGGGACCGTTTGATTGTAAATTTTTTTTGCTTTGGGATTTGGGTGCCATGAAAACGTAGTTTTTCCTTCTTCTTCTTCTTCACAGGGAGTACAAGTTTACAAATTGGGAAAAGAATGAATGGAATTGGCGCAGGAGGGTTTAAGGGTTTAACAAAGATTTTCGCTGCTTAGGTTTCTTTCCCTACCTTAATTATTGGGCTTCACAATTTTTTTTTCTTTTCTAAATGCTTGAACTGGCCCATAACACCTCCTTTTCCTTTTTTTTACTACTCTATTGTTTCATAATATTGTTCATCTTTAAATAACATTTACTCTTAACATTTTTCAACATGCGATATTTTAAAAAAGGTTCGAAATATATTTGAACATTAAAAGAAACAATTTCATACTTTAGGCAAAATCTATTATCTCTGCACTATTAACCAGTGTATTTTAAAGATATATAAATTGCTCACGTGGACATCATAAATATTATATCATTATAAATAGTAATTTATCTAGTTGGACACTATTACAGCTTTAAAATACACTATTAAATAGTGCAGGGGTAATAGGTTTTGCTCAAAGTTTGAAGTTATTACAGAAGTTTCTGTCAAAGTTTAGATATATTTCAAACTTTTTTTCCTATAAATTGGCATGTGAATAATCTTTGTCATAAAATTCCTCCTTTTTGATTAAAAAAAAATATTAACCTGTAGTAACTTAATTAATGTATTTTTTTAATAAAATAATCTATTTAATTATTTTTTAAATTCAAATAAAAAAAAAGATAAATGTCAATAGAGACTAGGGGTGTCAAAATTGAACTCAAACATAGGTAACCGCTCAGAATTTTAAGGGTTGGATCAAGATAATTTGAATTGGGTTCAATCTCAACACATTCAAGAATAACAAGTTTGAAGAGAATTCTCAATTGAACCCAATTTAATCTCTAACTTTAACCTGTTTTAAAACTTTTTATTAAGATGTGTTTCTATATTTAATGTATGAATTTGTAGCACCCTGTATCCAAAACTAACCAAAAACCAGCTTTTTAGAAAAATCTACAAGTGAATCGACGGTTGCTATCGACGGAACGTAGCCTGACCCTACGGTCTGTCCACACATCCGTCGATTGGGTCAGAAACCCCCCAAAATCTCAGTCCAAAAAATTTGACTAAGTGTCGAACGACAAACGGACCTACGTTCCGTAAGTCAGACCACGGTTCGTAATTTGTGTCTGTCGATCAACACCCCAATTACCCACTTTCTGATACGAACCACGGTTTACCAGCACGGACCGTCATTCGACATACGGTCCGTAGGTCTAACAGTTAGGGGAAAATATAGTTGGGTTAACTTCAGATGATCATAACTCTTAGCACAAAATAAATTAGATGTCTCATGACATACCTACAGATAGATAATTGAATTAGCTTTCAATAGCCACTGACCTTGCTAAAATCAAACCTCTGAGTAAAAAGTTATGCCCGTTTTAGTAAAGGCCTTACGAATAGACCCAACCGACGGACCGTCGATGGAACAACGAACCATCAGGCCAGGTCGTCGTTTGGTCCGACAACAATTAACTCAGGGGTCTTTTGATCTTTTCCCACTTTGTTTAAACCCTATGATACGTCGTTTTGACCCTAAATTATTAGATTTTAGTAAGGTTAAGCCTAGGAACATAACTAAAAACTTATCTAAGTCAAATCATTAATCAAAACTTAGAAAATTAGAAGCAAGAAAGGAGAAAAAGGTCAAGAACCCTACTTCAAGAATGCAACATGGTTCCAGCAGTTCCAGCTGTTTTATTTGAAATCAAAAAAAAATATCTGTTTTGAAGAGTTTTTGACTTTTTAGAGTCGCCACTTAATTTTTAAGAAAAATTAAGAAAACTATTGTTTTCAAATAACTTAAAAGAGAAAATTATTTGAAAACATTTAAAGGGTTCGGGGACTCAAATTAATGTTTTAGGAAGGTGTTAGGCACATAATACATCCGTCTAAAACGTTTTCCAATAACTAACATAGTTGGCTAATAAATTAGATTTAACTTGAAAAATATTTGGAATAGTAAAGAGTTAAATTACTAACTTTTGCAAAATTTATTGGTTTTATGTTGATAAAACATTTAAGGTGTTTACGGGGAGTTTGGGTTTTCTTAACTTAAAACTAACTCACACATCAAGCAAGTAAATAAACAAGAAATAAGAGAGAGGGAAAGAGATTTGGGTCCAAATCCGGGTTCTGTTCACCTTGACCAGTTTTTGGACCCACCTATTTTGGGTTTTTGGCCCCTTTGCGTCTTTCGAGTTTTCAACCATTTTCGTTTTGGGCCTTTGTCCCACTTCATTTGTACCTGTCCTTAATTCTAGCATAATAAAGGAAGCTTTACAAGGCTTAGACCCGAAGAAAATAAAATACAACAAAAGTAGAAGAACATAAAATCAAATATGGGTTTTTGACCCAAATTCCTCTATTATTCCGATCTTCTTAGATTTTCTTCAAGTCTTTAGACTTTGGATCCTGTCCGTCAACTTTATGGTTTGACTCGATAATGGAATTTTAAGCCTTGATGGCTCTCTCGAAATGTGAGGAAGAAGGGATAAGAGTTCACAACGAGCTCAAACGAATTTCTCATGCAACAACAAAAGAAACAAAATAAGTAAGCGAAGAAACAACGATTTATTGTAAGGAGTCATAAATGTACAATCCAATATTAATGCACTTCAACTTAAACACTGCAATTAAAAAAAACTTATTAAGCAACAAAAATAATATTTTTTATTTTTCAAGACTAGTAAAAAAGATGTGGTCAAAATTAAGTAATTTCGATGCCCAAATGATGAATGAATCAATGTCTTATTAAAGTTTTCCAAAAAGAAGAAAATCGGCTAGACTATAAGCAAATAATGGCTACATGGTTGTGTGATCCATCACGCAAAATACCAAGACAATGGTAAGCCTAAAAAAACCAAAACATTTTAGCAAGGGTGGGTAACAGAGGACACATCAAACGAATTCAAACAAAGATGAATACGACTGTACTAAATAAAAATATGCAAGGCCTAAAACATCATGATTGAACCATGTAAACAATTAAAATCGAGAATAGGCAAAGGAAAGAGAGTCAGTCATTAAATCGCAACCAACAATAATCTCAAAATAACCCAGAAAAAATGCATTGTACTTGACACATTCAAGAAAAGGAAAAAGGATTTCATCTTTATTGCTGGAGTTGCAGTAGTAGACCAAAAAAATAAATGATTCATTTTTAGCAAACAAACTCAGAGCACATGGACTGGACTAAGAAATTGACTAAACAGATACTCCATTAATAGAGAGCTAAACACGCACACAACTCAACATGCGGATAGCACAAACAGACATTGATACAAAAAACAGAGCTAAAATAAATTAAAGCAAGAAAAAAAAAGAGACAAAAAAAATTCTTACAAATTACAAATATTGTGCTATGTACGCATATGAATCAAGATGAATACCAAGAAACATATATTCAGAGGCCAAATAAAATCACCATACACAAGAGAGAGTATTTTGTAAGTAATGGTAGTATAAGAATCTTCTATATGGATAAATAGATGGTTAAATACTATAAAAGGTCACAAAAACTTTAGTACAACAACAAATAATGTAGAATATTGAGATTGATAACAACTGCTATGCTATTAAAAATGCTTTTTCTTTTCTGGCTGATTAATAATGGTTTCTTTTGAAAACCCTCTTACCCAAAATAATCAAGAAGAAAAATAAACATTATATTCTAGTACATGACACTAAAGTGAACACAAGTATAACATAAGAAATGCAAAATCTTAGCTATCTTAAATTATTCTTTCAACTTTAGATGAGAAGATAAAATACAATGTCGAATGTCGAATCGACAACACATATTCCTAATAATATACTAAGATGGGATATAAATGCGTGGAAACCAAAAAAAAACATGCTAACAATGTGAAAAAAAATTAAAAAAAATAAAATATATATAAAAAAAAATAGCATAACAAAATTTCAATAAACTAAAATAATGCACAGGCTATCATCAAGTTGATAAATCAAAATTAGAGACCGACATAACAATCGCAAGTCAAAAATACCCACAGATAAAACTCGAGAGGATAAAGAGGCATAAGGGTTGTTTAATATCCTGACAATCGAAGAAATATTTTTTTACAACCCATCAGAGTAGGCAGCCATCGACTAGCAGTGAAATGTAACAAAAAAATAAAAGAATCGTTTACCTTATGTGAGCAGCGAACTTGGGGGCAACGACGAGCTAAAATAGGCAGCAACTTTCATGCCACAAGCTTGAACACGAACATCCGACCAAAAGACAAGAAAGACAAAGAGAAACAGCTGGAAACTCAAATTTTCAAACCAACAAGGAAAATACCCACTTTACATCCCTGTAGGTGTGTTACTATTAAGAATTGTGGCTAGGATCTCCGAAACGAAATCTTTCCTACAAGTCTTTTAACTAGGAAGCTAGTATAATTTTCTTTCCAGAATTTTATGCCTAAAAAAATTCTTCGACTAAGAACCTTCAGCTCGAATTTCAACTCCGAAAAAAAAGAAAATCCTCTCACTAAATCGTTCCCTGATTTTCTCAAAAATTCCCCCCCCCCCCAAAAAAAAGACAAAAAATCGAAAAGGAATTTAAATAGAGGAGGTCTTTTGGGGGGAAATGGGGGAAAATCAGGATCAATTCCCAAATTCAAAATTTGAATTCCCTCTTAAAAGATAAGATTGGAATAGCTGTAAATAGTATCAAATTCGTCAATTTGCAACAGCTTGCTGAGGAGAACCGTCTGATTTTGGCCCTAGGACGAGAGATGTCCTGAGATATCGCGACATCGCCCTGTTCTCCCATACAAGTACGTTTCCCTTTTCTGCAATTTCGTACAAACGGGCAGGGGCGTGTGTAGAAAGGGTTGAGACGCCTCTCACCATCCGTACGCATTCTGAGAACGCGCGTATTCCCATTGTAAAAGCTTCCCATTGTTGAATTGGGTGTTAACTTTGGGTAATCGTCGCCTTCTGGGTTTTCACGTTGCTTCCGTCAAGCGTGAGGGAATTGATGCTACTCTCCCACGCGTCTATTGGATTTAGGAAGATGAGTTCGGATCTCTATTGGGAGTGGGCCGAGTCAAAGAATGTTGCTAGGTATTTTAATGAAAATAAATGGGCTCAAAAGAAAATGAGCGTCGTCTGGGTTGGGCCCTAAATTGAAAGTTGGATCATCTGACTTGGTTTGGAAAAACTCAAAATAGGCTGCTGATTTTTAGAGGAGAAAATAACCAAAAAGATTGGGAAAAGATCACACGGATTAAAATTACAACCAGCTTAAGTTATAAGGTGAATTCGACTAAAATCTAAACAAGATGAATTAATATAAATTAATTAAGGAGCTTCTTAAGGTTAATCAAAGTAAAATAATTAATTTGAATAAAAATCAACTATGCAAACTAATATCTAAAATAAATAACCAAATATTTATATAAAATAGAGTATTACTCTCAAAATGATTTTGAATATTAATAAAATTTAAATAATTATACGAGCAATTATATAAGATATATACATTAGCTAAAACAATATAAAAGGTGTTGAAACATTATTTTAAATAACTTGCCATTTAAAATTTATTTATTACTATTATTATTTTTATATATATAATTAATTTTTTAAAATTGTTTAAACTCGAGAAGCTCGCTAATTAATTACTATCGCGGAGGGTTAAGATTGGGTGTCAACAACTATCCCTCGTTTTACTTGGATTGATGCAAGAAATTAGAGGAAAATTAAATTGACTAAACCAATTTTGGCCGACTACATCTTCATCTTTTGCTAAGGGGACTTTGGTACGGACTTTAGGAATTATAGCCGCACCCCAAAATGGGTTTCCTACATATCTCAGGCTATATGAGAATTCAGGCCACTTGTAGTTCGATACGCTTGATTTAACACACGATTTTGAAGGAATTCAAAAGTCATCTTGACACCGGATTATGAAGGGATCGAAATGTTAGGGAATGAGATTCAAGAGTGAATGTTGGAATACAACCGAGTTTTCAACACTGAGCCTGCCTACATATCCTTAAGCTTTAGGAATCAGGTTGTTTGCAGTTCGACTCCATCGGTGGAAAAGAAATCTATTATGCTAGATGACTTTAGGATCTGGACGAGTGACCAATTAAATCCAGTATGATAAAGAGACTTGTAACCTCTCAGTCATAAATGTGGCGAGCTTCACACCCATAATTAAGAATTTACACAGACATAATTTCCAAAACTCTTGGTGCATGTCACTCAGATAGGAAGCTTGCCTCCGGTTGACCGAAATTCTAGATGCAAAACCAAAACTGACAAAAATAAAGAAAAATCACACATGCCATCTAACAAGGGTGTGGTGGAAGTTGCCCCTCTGCTCGCGTCCTAAGAGTTTGACATTCCTCTTTGGACTGTTTCTCAATTCGCTGCTAAGAAAAAGTTCCACGTTGTGCTGCATCCTTTTTGATGTCGTCCGCACCTGTGGTTTGTTTTGGAGAACTCATCCTTTCTTATGCTCTCGACAAAGACTGAGATAAAACTTGTCAGCATAAAAATGCAATTTAAATGGGAGACAATGTCTTTTATTGTGTCGACACTTAATTGTTCTCCTCGACATTTGACGTCAACTCAATTGGTTTGACATAAAGCAAATAAAGTTTATGTCTTGTGTTTGCGATATAATCTTTAATGCACTCTTCATTGGATGTCAAAATAAATAAAGCTGATGCAATGCTGATATTTTCTTCGTTGTTTTCGATGATTCTCTTGGCATTCACTCTTGTTAAATAAAGATGCAGTTGATGTTGAGGGGTAAATATTTCCCTTGAGATGCATGATTCCTCCTCTGGCAGTGCATGATTTCTTGTGGGGCATGAATATCTTTCTGTGATACGTGATTTCTATGAGGTATGAAGTTTTCTCACGATGCATAACTTTCTGTGAGGCATTAAATCCTGCCGCGATGCACAAATTTCTGCGAGGTATGAAATCTTTTCGCAATGCATAAATTTCAACGGTGTATGGAATCTTCTCGTGATGCATAAATTTCTGCGAGGTACGAAATTTTCTCGTGATGCTTGGATATTAACTCGCAATGCATGGTCTTCCACGATGCATGAATATTGATTCACAATGCATGATTTTTCATGATGCATGGATATTGACTCGCGATACATGATGTTCCGTGATGCATGAATATTGACTCGCAATGCATGAATATTAACTCTTGATGTCATCCTTGGTACCATATGAAGATAGTGCTTCAATCGAGCAACATAATGATCTTTTGGGTACTTTCTGATAAGCATATCGTCTCCGGCATAAGCGATATAAAGTGCTTCCTGCTTCTAGGAAAACTATTGATTTTGGGATAGTTTTCTTCTCCTTTGACTTCTCCATATTCATCCATCGGAAGAATTTGCTGATTTTATAGCAAAGCTATTAACCTGCGTCCACAGAAAAACTTTTAGTTTTAAAAATGAACTGATCTGTGTCGATTTTTCAGTTTTCTGCTCTTTATCCTGCTATCTCCGATTGGGTTTCTGATCTCCTGAACTTTTATTGATAATGCAAAACTTTTTATGCCAAAACCAATGAAACATAAAAGGAAAATCTTTAAAAAAATAAATTTTTGAGAAATAGTACCTGAAAAAGGTCACTACCAAGTCATGTCATATCGGGCTTAATAAACTTCTTTGAGTCTGATGCTCGGAGGTTTATCTAATTATTTGCTGGGGAGTTTTCCGAGTCACTCTGGACCTGTAGATAAACCCATGCCAAAATTTTGAGGCCATCCATTAAATTTCTGTCCTTGTTAACTGTCTTTCTCATCTTTCCACTGTAACTGAGTAGATTGCGGAATTTTTGAGATCTTTTCAAAAATTCTGTCCCGGTTGCAAATCTCGAAGTATCTTCAATCTTGACTTGCTGAGGAAGAATCTTCTTCTCGAGAATTTTTGAGTCCCTCTCAAAAATCCTGTCCCAGTTTCTATTGTAAAGAGGAATAGAAATCTTACGGGTGATATGACCGAACCCTTGTGGTTCCTACGTATCCCGTTGAGGCAAGAATCAGGTCAAACGTAGTTCCCCCCTCAAAGGTTGACAAAATAAGAAAAACTACAAAGAAACTGACCGAGGCCGACATAGGCCGCATACGTATCTCATTCTTGAGAATTTAGGTCGAACGTAGTTCAAATACAAAGAAATATTTAAAAGGGATAAATGGGGTGACTGAGGACGACACAGGCCGCGGTGACACTAATAATGGCCCTAGGTGTGCCAAATCTAAAGAAGATGTTCGTCTTCAAGAACGCGGTGACACTCTTCCCTTCATTGCTGGCAAGTGATATGGATTCCACCCATTTTGACTCATAATCCACCGCCATAAGGATATATTTCATCCCATGAGACTCAAAAATGGGACCACAAAAACAATGGAACATACATCAAACAACTCAATCACTAGAATGGGATTTAAAAGGAGCTCTTTCCTCTTCGAAATGCCTCCGTCTCTTTAGCACCTATCACATGCCTTGGCGAACTCATGAGCATCTTGGTGGATGGTTGGCCAATAGTACTCACACTGCAAAATCTTATGGGTAGTTCATATACCACTATGATGCCCATCCACAGGCGAGGATTGGCATGCCTCCAAAATACTTAGCATCTTAACTTCCGACACACATCGGCGTATAAGCCCATCAACATAACTTCGGTATAAATAGGCTCATCCCAAAAGAACTTTCTCACATCATGCATGAACTTTTCATCTGATGGAAGGAAAAGTCCGATGGGATTATATCACTAGCCAGATAATTTGAAAAATCGGCGAACCATGAAATCAAGTCACTGAAAACGGCCAATATCATCAATTTTAGCCTTTTCACCCAACTCTCGCATAGCTTCATCCTTTAATCTGGACAAGTGATCGGCAACTTGATTTTCAGTCCCTTTTCTATCTTTTACCTCAAAATCAAACTCTTGCAATAGTAGCACCCATCTAATCAACCTTGGTTTCACATCCTTCTTTGCCATCAAATTCCTCAAAACGGATTGGGTAGTATGCACTATAACTCTTGTGCCAAGCAAATAGGAGCAAAATTTTTTGAAAGCAAATACCACCACAAGGAGTTCTTTTTCAGTCAAGGTGTAGTTCTTTTGTGTTTCATTTAGGTCCTTACTAGCATAATAAATGGGGTGAAGGATTTTATACCTTCTTTGTCCCAATACTACACGAAGAGCAACCCCACTAGCATCACACATCACCTCAAATGGCTTACTTCAATTTGGGGAAATAATCATGGGCGCAGAAACCAACTTCTCCTTCAACTCTTAGAATGCCTTTAGACACGATTCATCAAAATAGAACTTACATTCCTTTTCAAGTAACTTGCACAGAGGATGTGCAATTTTTGATAAATCCTTAATAAACCTTCGGAAGAAGCCCGCATGCCCAAGAAAACTTCTCACACCTTTTACAGAGATGGGTGGAGGAAGTCTCTCTATAACCTCAACTTTGGCTCGATCAACCTCTATCCCCTTCTCTGAGATGCGATGGCCCAATAAAGTACCCTCTTCTACCATGAAGTGACATTTTTCCTAATTTAACGCAAGGTTGCAATCTTCACATATTTTGAAAACCTCGGCCAAGTGACTCAAACAACGAACAAAAGAGTTGACAACAACTGAAAATTCATCCATAAGCACCTCAATAGTGTCCTCCATCATATCGGAGAATATCGCTATCATACATCTCTTAAAAGTAGCTAGTGCATTACACAATCCGAAAGGTATCCTCTTGAATGGGAATTTCCCATAAGGGCAAGTAATGGTGGTTTTCTCTTGATCCTCCGGTGCAATACAAATTTGATTGTAACCCGAATAACCATCAAGAAAACAATACCATCCTTTTCCTGCGAGTATATCAAACATTTGATCCATGAAGGGCATAGGGAAATGGTCCTTATCAGTCCATGCATTCAACTTCCAGTAATCCATACAAAATCTCCATCCGGTCACCGGCCTCATTGGAACAAACTCATTCTTCTCATTAGGGACCACTGTCATTTCCCCTTTTACGATAGGATATATTACTCTGGTATCCAACCACTTAATAATCTCCTTCTTAACTACCTCTTGCATAGGTGGATTCAAACGTCTTTGGTGCTCAATACTTGGCTTGTGATCCGGCATGAGTTGGATTTTGTGTGAACAAATACCGGGTGGGATCCCAATAATGTTCGCAATAGTCCAACCAATGGCTCGTTTGAACCTCTTTAACACTTTTACTAGACACTTTTCTTGTTCTACATTCAAATCCAATTCAATAATTACTGGAAAAAGTGTCATCTCTTCCCGAGAATACATACCTCAGATTAGGTGGTAAGCCTTAAGCTCTAATTTTTGGGCCTCCTTAGTAGATTGTTTCATGCATGGAGACTCGCGATGCTTCATACCTAACTCAAATTTCTATGGTTTGAACCAAAATTCACCTCGATAAAGTTCCGCAATCAACGACCCATACTCTTCAATACAATCACTGTCAAAATTCATGATCACTGCTGCTAGTGCCTCAACACTAAGGCGCTCTTGGATTTGTACCTCTGACGTACTCTCAACCCTGTAGGTTATAGCATATACCGTTTGGAGCTCACCACTCTGCTTTATGGACCTAAAAATGTTAAAAGTTGCTTCTTCATTGTTTAATCAAAGCTTCATCTGCCGTTTTTCCATGTCAACCAAGGCGTGACCGGTAGCAAGGAATGACCTCCTAAGAATAATAGGCACCTCAAAGTCAAGAATCACAAAACTGGACAGAAATATAGTCACCTTCACTTACACATCATGGAGTAACCCAATAGGCCTCTTTACCATTCGATCGACCATTAGTAACCGCACCGCAGTAGGCTTTGGGTCACCCAAACCCAATTTCTTGTAAATATAGAGGGGCAGGAGATTTATGCTTGTACCTAGATAACATAGAGCTTTAGCAAAGTGTAACACACCGTTGGTACATGGAACAGTGAAAGAGCCGAAATCTTCTTTATTTTTCACAAGAGCCTTGTAGCAATAGCACTACAATGTTGCATTCTGTCATCATACTCAAAACTTACCGATCTCTTCTTTGTAACCACATCTTTCATAAACTTGGCATACCAGGGCATTTGTTCAAGAACTTCTATCAAAGGGACATTGATGGAAGTTGTTTCAACATAGTAATAAAACGCTGGTATTTACCATCCTCTGTCTTCTTCACCAATCTTTGCGGGAATGGTGGTGGTTGTCTAGGAACAGGGATCACCCTTTGGGGTATCTCTTCATCTTTCACTGCTTTGTCTACCAACTCACCACTAACTTCCATTACCTCATCATTTTTTCTCACCTCATCTTCCACGCCAGACAGCATAGGTGGATCAATGCTTTGCTTACCCCCTCGAGTAGTGACTTCCATGCAATGTCCATCATTTTTCAGATTTTAGACGGTATTTCTAGGAAGAGTATCTGGTTTACATGGGTTCACAGTAGTAGACAATTGGGTCATTTTCATCTCAAAATGCTTGATTGAGATTGCATGTACATCCACTTTTTGCCCAATATTAGCCAAATCACCTCTCAACTCTTTGGTGTGATCATCACTAGCATCAAACCTCCTCATCATCTTTTGCAACATATCTTCAACTCGCACCATACTACCTCCACCATCCCTAGGAGAAACTCCCCGATTTTGAGGCAGAACATAGGGCCTACTTCGATCGTTTCTATTACCATAGTTACCCCGATTGAAGTTGTCGTCACGATTATATTTTCCATCTCAAACATAATGACCCTCTATGTTGTAATTCCCATAGTTACGACCTTGATTTCCTTGAACTTGGCACTAATTTTCTTGATTGGAGCCTTGGGAGTTCGATTGGAAACCCTCCGTCTTCTCATTAACTGCATAAGATTCATAGTAGTAGTCATCCGCTGGCGGTGGCAGTTTAGTTAAATAATTTAATGCATTTACTTTCTCTGCACCCCCAATGACATGTTTTAATACCAACCCGAGCTTAGTTCTCATTTAAGCCATCTCTTCACGAATCTCATCTGCGGCTTGGTTGTGTGTAGCTTACACTGCAAAGGTGTTTCTCCCAGTGTCTGACTTCCTAGTGCTCCAAGCCTTATTGTTGCGAGAGATTTTCTCCAACTTCTCCGCAATCTCTACATATGTTTCACAAAACCCCCCTTTCTTTACTAGTTTTCGGAATGCTAAGAGCTACTCACCGACTCCCCCGGCAATGCCATAAAGTTGTTCAATCTATCTTTGTGGTTGAGCTTTTTTGACACTGGGTAGTACCGTGCTAGGAACACATCCCTCAACTGGTCCAAGTATAGATCGAATTATAGGGCAACTTAGTGAACCATATGTGACTTCTCCCATCAGTGAGAAAGGGAACACCCTTAATATGATAACATCCATGTCTAAGTCTGTCCTCCCTACGCAAATTTTACACACCGACATCAGTTTAGCGATGTGAGTATGTGGATCCTCATATGGTAGCCCCGAAAACAAACCTCTAGCGGTAAGCATCTGCATCAAGGTACTAGTTAGCACGAATGTGTGACCCTATGGTAGAGAAGGTAGTCCAAGAGGCCCATCAGAGTCAGTGATGTCAATGTTGCCCCTATTGAACTCTTGAGGGAATGGGACGATAGATTGACACCTCAAAGCAGCGGTTGGTTGTGAGATTCAAGCAGCGGAGGAAGTTGACGGTTGATCCCATCACTTAGATTAGTGGGATTCTGTTGATCATTCATTCTGCAGAGTGTCCGATTAAGTTCAGGATCGAATGGTATGATTAGTTCTCCTCGGCTCTGTGTACTTGGAATACACTAGATCTAGACCTGAGACAAACAAAAATAAAAGAAAAAAGTAAAATTAGGAAATTGTTGACTAAAATTCAGTAATGATATTTAATTTAATCTAAAAGCCAATTTGCCCGGCAGCAGCGCCAAAATTTGATATGCTCAAATTACACTTCCCTAAAGAAGTATAAGCAGTCGTATGATATACCGTGGTTTCACGGTATTTTTAATTCTTTTTCCTTAAGTTTAGTATGTCCAAAAACCTTTTTGTATTAATTTTAATGTAAGTTTCTCTTTATTTGCAGGAAATCTGTCTAAAAGATGAATGCGGAGGTTTTTGAGCAAGAAGTGCAGAAAAGTACCACCTATGGAGCTTGTGACGGACCGTCGTGCCCGTGACAGTTCGTAGGTGGCATCTTGGTGCAGCTGTTGAAGGAAGATGGGAAAGTCTGACCAAGCGTGGGGTTACAGAATGCGTGACGGACCATCGTAGCCATGACGGTCCGTCCTGCTGTTTCATCATGAATATCAGAGAAGTAGTCCCAGTACCCAAATTCCAAGAGTTCAAGTGTTGTGGATTAGATACCCCCGACGGACCGTTGTGCCTGTGACGATCCGTCATACCTGCTGTCGAGGGTACTGAAGAGAGCACAGAATCAGTTACATGAGTATGGGACGAAGGAGTCCATGACGGCCCGTCATGACCATGATGTCCGTCGTGAGGTCTGTCGACCCAGCCGCGTTTTGATAGATTTCCAGAAAATAGAGTCCTTATTTAATTAGGTTTTATTTTTTTATAAATAGTTAAAAAACCTCGTTTTTTGGGGTTAGACTCTTGATTATTTTTAGACTCATTGTTAGACTCTTAATTATTTTTAGACTCTTTGTTAGACTCTTGGTTATTTGAGCTTCTTTTGTGGATTAGACTTGGTGATTATTGTAATACTTTTGGAGAATCTTCAGTCATCAATTAATTGCATTAATTGATTGTTGGTGATTTTTGTTGATTAATCAAGTGAACTGTTGGATTTTGTTCTTTATCATTGATGTAAGTGCATGAATTCTTATATTACATATTTAAATATTGTGATTATGACTATGGGTAACTAAACTCCATAACTAGGGTTGTGGGAACCATAGGTGAATAATGAGGTAAAACCTAACTAAAATAACAATTCTAGAATAGTGTCTTGCATGTATTGATAATTCTTTCGCTTTGAAGTCTTTTTAACGGATGGCCAACGTTAGAACTTGCCTTAATGCTACTTGCTGGACCAAGGAGGTAGATAATAGGAAAAGAATTATCAACATAGATTTAGTGTATACTATCTAATAGGCTAGTATTGATTGGTACGAGGTAATAACTTAGTCAAATATCGAATACAATGCTTAATATGAGGTAAAGGTAAGGGTTAATATAGCAACACACGTAGCCGGACCAAGGTGCGGAGTGAAATTTTCTAGATGCCGGACCAAGGATTTAGAAATACATAACTTATCACTTTGCATGCAAAATATTAGGAAGGAATTGTTATAGTTAGAATTATCAAGTTATGAACCTGTATGGAACACGTAAACCCTAGTTACTTTTATTAATTGATTAAACTCCAACATTTGAAGCTGTTAGTTGTCTCCTTTTATTTTCATTTATTTAGAAATAGAAAACCCCTCTTTTATCATTTTTGCTTTCCAAGGAAGTAATTGACTGAACAATAGTAATAATAAATTGAAGTTAAGTCTAAACTATTTTCCTCGTGAGAACGATCCAATCTCATTAGTTGGGTTCTTTACTTGCTACGACCGCTTTACTTCTTATTTGAGAAGTAAGTTTGAGCGTATCAAATTTTGGCGCCGCTGCCGGGAAAGTAGCTTTTACATTAACTTAAACTTATTACTATAGTTTAGTTGATATTTTCTTGATTTTACTTTGTTTTATTATTTTTGATTTTTGCAGAAACATCTTCCTTTTATGCCAAATACACAGAGAGGAAGAGAACCCTTGTTTCCCTACGATCACGAATTAGAGCGTACACTACACAACATGAATAGAAACTTGGGAATTAATG
The DNA here is from genome assembly GCF_036512215.1 of Solanum lycopersicum. NCBI lineage: Eukaryota > Viridiplantae > Streptophyta > Magnoliopsida > Solanales > Solanaceae > Solanum > Solanum lycopersicum. The sequence continues at coordinate 20,044,073 of NC_090802.1, forward strand.
ATGATGATCCAATCCAGAACATCCCAGCTCCAGTTGATGTTCATGGTCAGTTGTTACCCGATGCTATGGGTGAAAACCATCAGAGAGGACACAATCCCGCTCCGCGGCCCCAAGAATACCACAGAGGCTATGAAAATATAGCAGACTCTGATGGGACACTTGTCTTGCATCCTCTACCACCAGGCCACACCTTTGTGGTAACTAGTAGCCTGATGCGAATGTTCACTGCCAGAGGTTTGTTTTCAGGTCTACCTTCTGAGGATCCACATGCCCATATAGCTAAGGTAAGGGTAGTGTGTAAAAGTTGTGTAGGAAGGCCTGACTTGGACTTGGAAGTAATAGGGCTAAGAGTGTTTCCTCTCTAACTGACAAGAGAGACTATTATTTGGTTCACTGAGCTCCCTTACAACTCAATTTTCACTTGGAATCAACTAAGGGACGTTTTCTTAGCATGATACTACCCGGTTTCCAAGAAACTAAAACACAAAGACAGAGTAAACAACTTTGTGGCACTACCAGGAGAGTCAGTTAGTAGTTCATGGGATAGATTCACCTCGTTTTTTAGAAGCGTCCCAAAGCACCACATAGATGATGAATCACTGAAGGAATACTTCTACCGGGGACAAGATGATAATAATAAAGCGGTGTTGGATACAATAGTGGGTGGTTCTTATGGGGAGTGTCCTTATGCTGAGATTGCTGAAAGTTAGAGAAAATCTCTCGGAACAATAAAGCTTGGAGTACTAGGAAGTCAGATAAAGGGAGAAATACCTTCATAGTGCAGTCCACTCACACCCCGACCACAGATGAGATTCACGAAGAGATGGCTCAGATGAGAAATAAGCTTGGATTGGTATTAAAACATGTCACTGGGGGTGCAGAAAAGATAAATGCAGTTAACTACTTGTCAAAAGCACCGCCACAAAATGATGAGTGCTATTATGAGGAGGATTCCTATGCTGTAAATGAGCAGACGGGGGGTTTCCGACCAAGTGCCCAAGGCTCTAATCAAGAGAATTGGCGCTAAGGTCAAGGGAACCAAGGTCGGATCTATGGTAACCATAACCGTGAGGGTCATTATGTCCGAGATGGAAACTACAACCGCGACAACAACTTCAACAGGGGTATCTATGGTAATAGAAATGATAGGAATGGGCCCTATGTTCCCCCTCAAAATTGTGAAGTTACTCCTAGGGATGGTGGAGGTAGTATGGCGCGAGTTGAGGATATGTTGCACAAAATGATGAGGAGGTTCAATGCTAATGATGATCACATTAAAAAGTTAAGGAGTTATTTAGCGGGTATTGGACAGAAATTCGAGACACATGCAATATCGATTAAGCACATCAAGTTGCAAATGGCCCAATTATCTGCAATTGTGAACACACGGCAATCGGGCACTCCTCCTAGCAACACTGTACAAAATCTGAAAAATGATGCACACTGTATGGAAATCACTACTCGAGGTGGTAAGAAAACCATTGACCCACCTATGCCGTCTAATGAGGAAAAGGTGAGAAAGGATAATGATAAGGGGGTAGAGGGTAGTGGTGAAGTAGAAGATAGCACTGGAAAAGATGTTGAAGTAATTATAAAGGTAATTCCCATGCCTAGACCCCCCCTTTCCTCAGAGATTAGTGAAAAAGACCGAGGATGGTAAATATTGGCGTTTTATAACAATGTTGAAGCAACTTTATATCAATATCCCTTTGGTGGAAGCTCTAGAACATATGCCCGGTTATGCCAAGTTTATGAAAGATCTGGTTACAAAGAAAAGATCGGTCATTTTTAAGGATGATGATAGAATGAAGCATTGTAGTGCTATTGCTACAAGATCTCTCGTACAAAAGAAAGAAGATCCAGGTGCATTCACTACTAGTTGTACACTCGGGTCATTACATTTTGCGAAAGCATTATGTGATCTGGGGGAAAGCATAAATCTCATGACCCTCTCGATTTACAAGAAGTTGGGTTTGGGTGACCCAAAGCCCTTTGCGATGGGGCTATTGATGGCCGATCGAACAATGAAAAGGCCTATAGGGATTCTCCACGATGTGCTAGTAAAAGTGGAGTCATTCATATTTCTGGCAAATTTGGTTATTCTTGATTGTGAAGTCGATTTTGAAGTGCCTATTATTCTTTGGAAAGTTGAAGCGACCTTCAACATTTGTAGGTCCATGAGGCAGAGTGGTGAGCTCCAATCGGTATCTGCCATATCCTACAAAGAAAAGATTAAGAAGAACCATGACCTACAAAGTGAAAAACGAGAGCTTATGATTGGGGATTTGGTGCTTTTATACAATTCTAGGTCGCGTTGGTTTCTGGGCAAGCTCAAGTCCAAATGGACTGGCCCCTACTTGATTACCCAACTACTCCGTCATGGAGCAGTTGAGCTGAAAACCAAGGAGGGTGAGCAGTTTAAGGTAAATGGAGGACGAATGAAACCCTATTTTAGGCATGTCGAGTCGGTGAATGAAGAAAGCAAGGCATACCATCTTGATAAAGAATGAGTAATCAAGTGTCCTCAGTCATGCCGCGACGTTAAATCAGTCACTTGTTAGAAGGCAACCCAATACTTATAGTTTTTCTTTTTAGTAATGGTAGCATTTTCTACCAATGGGTCTAAAATTTGCAGGCACAACACCAGGAAATTTTGCAGAAAATCACTCTACAACAGTCACAGACGGATACCTCGACGAACCGTCATGCACGCGATGGACCGTCGCATGAATCCGTCGTGCTAGGTACGTCTTTCTGTTATTTTCAAAACTAGGGCACACACAACGGAACCAACGATGGACCGTCGCAACTGCGACAGACCGTCATCGGGGACTCTTCGCATCATTAATGAAGCGTACCCGATCCGACCCGGCTGGGGTTTTTTAAAAAATTCTTCACATTTAAAACCCCCACGCCTTTCATTTCACCCATTCCTTCCCTCTTTCTCCCATTTCCCTCCCTTTTCAACTTCCATGTTCATAACCCCCCTCTCTTACAACCGATCATTTTCCTAAGTTCCCTAATTCCTACCATTCACTCTCTACTAGTCGGAGTCTTCCGCTGTGGTTCTTTACTTGATCACCAAGTACCTTCTTCACTTGTTTTTCTCAAATTCTGAGGTATGTATCTCTGATTTCTACCCATTTACATTGCATTTTTGCTTATCAATTAGTATTAACCTATTTCTTAATTATGGGTTCATTCTTTAATACATATTCTGTCTGACTTAGGTTGAGAATCATCAAAATTGCCTTGTTAAAACTCTAGAAATAGGTGCTTTAGCATTGCTAGTTTACTAGGTATTTGGGTTAGACAATTGTAGGTTAAAACACTAACAATTCCATTTGGGTCATAGGGATGAATAAGGCATCCCAGTTCTGTCACTGAATGATAGAACGAGACCCTGATGACGGACTGTCATACCCACAACGGACCGTCATTGGGTCTGTTCCAACATCCCTAACACCCCATTGACCAATTTTCTCCAAGTGTTCACCAACGGACACGTGCGACGGACCGTCATTCCCATGACGGTCCGTCCTGCACAACCGTTCTGGTTGTTAGAGACCCTGTTCCTAAGGGTCTCTCACTTTTTCTAGGTGTCCTCCAACAGACACATGTGATGGACCGTCATTCCCACGATGGTCCGTCTTGCACAACCGTTCTGGTTGTAAGAGACACTGTTCCTAAGGGTCTCTCACTTTTCCTAATTGTCCTCCAACGGACACATGCAACGGACCGTCATTCCCACGATGATCCATCCTGCACATACCGTCATGAAGGCCAGAGACCCTATTCCTAAGGGTCTCTCAATTTTTGTAAGTATCCTTTGACGGACACCTACGACGAACCTTCATACCCTCAACGGTCCGTCCTACATAACCGTCATGACGGTCAGAGACCCCTCTCCTAAGGGTCTCCATTTTTTTAAGTGTTCCACGACGGACATCGACGATGGACGTCATAATCACAATGGTCTATCCTGCATATATCGTCATACTTGTCAGAGACTTTCCTTCAGAGTTCTCCACATAAATATAGTTTAAGTAAGACACGACGCACCCCATGACGGTCTGTCGTACTCATGACGAGATGTCACCTGGTCCATCGTACTCACGACGAGACGTCACCTGGTCCGTCATGTTTTACTGTTACTATAGAAATGTCATTACATCTTAACTCTTTTATTTATTTTATGTCGGCTTGCTTGTTTTGTTTTCTCCTTCTAGTAATAAAGTGATTCTTTACAGGTACTATCTATTATGGCACCAAAACAAAATGAAGTCTGTCTCCCCGTCTACCCGCCTGGTCATTGGCTTTGATGATGAGCGTGTTCCACCCTATCCCGAGCTGCACGTGCTGTCAGAGCCACACCCAAAAAGGTGGCGTCCGACGTAGTCACTGCCTCCCAGTTTTATGAGGAGCGCACACTGACCGGCACACCTTCTTGATCAGCTACTAATGAAGAAAGAGCATCTGGCTCCTTAGGAGTTTCGTGGTCGGAGAATGCATCTGGATCTGCTGAGGTCCCTGCACCCACCACAGCTGCACAGTCTGCCTCGTCTGATTAGGCTGACAGTTTGGAATCCACACCCGGTTCACCGACTCGTGCTCTCACCTTTGTTGCCGACCAACCCAACCGGTGGTGTGTCAATGGGAAGTATCAAGTCTATTTCGATGCAAAGTTTTTGAAAGACAAAGGAGTCATGACATGGACACTTACATTGGAGCGGCGTGTCTTTACGAGAAGTATCCCGACTATGCCATAGATCTACAATCTGTTCACCAGACATCGACTAGATTGGTTAGCGCGTTCGTTGGGCCGTTATAGCAAAGAATTGGTCCACGAGTTCTACGCCTCTTACGGGGCTACTCTCAGATCACAAATTGATAGGTGGGCTCCCCCCGCCAAACAGGCCCCACTGGAGCAGGTTCGAGTACGTGGCATTCAAGTTGATATCTCTCTGCCTTCCATCCGCCATTATTTATACGGCGAGGATGTTGATGCCAACCGGACCCCTCTAACCGCCGAGTTTGACTACCGGTGGTAAATTGTTAAAGATGGCCAAATCCTGCGTGAGCCATGGCCGAGAGAGACCACCAAGAGGTGGATGGCCCTACACTTGTTTGTTGATGGAGAGGGTGCTGACTGGGTGACCGATCCGAAGGAGCCACCAAGAAGGCTAACCTGACCTTCACTGCAAAGTTTCTATGGTTGATTGTCTGCCACTGCCTTTCCCCCACATCCGCTGATAATATAGTCACATGAGATCGTGCAGTACTGATGGCGGCGATGATAGCCGAGTTTGAAGTGGACTTTATGTGGCTTCTACAGGAGTTCATGCACGAGAGGGGTTTTAAGGTCATAACTACTTACCCTTTCCCGTGCACGATATTTTCTCTATGCAGGTCCGCAGGTATGCCTATATGGCACATTGATTAGCTCAAGACCCCGCTGGGCACTGTTGATATCGACCTCATCAGGGATGAGGCCAATGAGTTGACTCCACGCAGAGGGCCTCGTTCAGAGTAGCCTCCACTTGGTGACAATCTGGCTGATACGATAGAACAGTCCCACACGTCTACACAGACGGCTTCCACTGATACTACCCCGGTCGAGTCTATCCCAGGTAGTAGCACTACCCCGAGCTCCTCTGGCTCATTCCCTTTCCCCACTCTGGTCCCTCTTGCTAGGGTCCAGAAATTAGAGGCACAGATGGCTAAACTTCTGCATCACATCCAACCTTGGATGCAAAGGTCTATTGCTGAGGTAGAAGAGATCTTGGAGTGGAGAATGGTCCAGCACACAGAGCGAAAGATCGCTGAGGTTCATCAGCGCTTGTACGCTTTTGAGTTGTGGGTGCTAGCCCGGCCAGCCCCTCAGGTGGATGTGTCGATCCTTCAGGCTGCGATCGACAGTCTTCGCGCATACATAGATATGATCTTAGAGGCTAGGGTGCTTGAGTCTGAGGCCCCTTCTGCAGAGCCTGGTGAAGACACAGTGATGGCGACCTTATTCGCCACTTTTGAGATTCCACCACCTCCCCCTCGAGAGCATGCCAAGAGGTGTAGGGGTCTAGAGGAGGATGAGGCTCGATCATGGAAGAAGAAGCGTCGTGAGATAGAGGCTGCGAGGAGAGCCTCGCTTGCTGATGAGGAGGCGCGTCAGATGAGGGCAGTAGAGTTAGCTGCTGGGGCATCTAGCTCCAGAAATATGGAGATAGCGGGAGGCACTACTAATAGTGTTGTTGATGCTGTGGACACTACTGAGGGTGTCCAGATTACAGAGGTAGTGGGTTCTGGGGAACAGGACCCACCAGCTTGGTGATCATCGGCGCTTTGCGCCCCAGGTTTGCTTCACCTACCACTCTTGTATTTCAATTTTTTTATGCATTGGGGACAATTTCATGTCTTTTTGTTGGGGGTGGGGTAAATGGAAAGTGAGTGCTAGGGTGAAGTCTGAGTAGGCCCATTCACTATCCTCTTTTGGGGTTTTCTTGCCTGTGTTCTTTTCCCCCCAGAGACTGATTATTTTTCTGTTGAACCGACATGTCTATATCTTTTGTACATAGTTTAATTCTGAAGCACGATGGCTAAAATGATATCCTGATAAAATGAAAATGATGCATGACTAGGCATAGTAATTGATAAATGTGTGGCTCTAAGCATGACATAGAGGTACACCACTGCATGACCCTAATTCTAAAATTCGAATTAGGTGTCTGATAATCTTGTAGAGTAATGAGATGTCAAGTGAGTGTGAGGAAGATTTGAATAGTCCACTATTTGTATTGAGCTAGAACTTGCCTGGTTAGTCCTGCTAAAAGTATGTTGTAATAGACAATAAGGAAAGGATTATAGACCCTTATTCAATATAGCCTATTTTTATCCTAAATAAAAGAAAACCAAATGAAATTAATCCTTCTTTGATCCAAATGATTTGAGCTTAAACTAGACCTTTCTTTTTCACCCCAACTGATCTTTTTTGAGAATAATGTGTTGGCCCTGGTCCCTCCTTGGACATGTGCATCTCAGCTTATGACAAAAGCATAAGTTGAGGGTGGCTAATGAAGTAAACAACCCTTTTTATGGCCCTGACCCAACTTTGGGTATTGTGTACTTCGAATCATGGCAAAGCCATGAGTTGAGGGTGGCTATTATGAGGAATGCTCTTGAAAGTGGGGTTGAAAGAACAAAGAAAGAGAAATAACTAAAGTAAAGTGACTCAAGAATTAGTTGAAAGAAAAGTGAAAAAAACACAAGAAATACAAGCAAGAAAAGAAGAGAGTCACTTACACAAATGAAAAAGAAGGGAAAATAGCAAGATGAAAGAATATGACAAATTGGGCGAAATAAAATGATAAAAAGTGGTATGTTTAGCGGATATGTCAAGGAGGGCAAAATTCACTAAAGTATACCTAAATATACCCTACCTGACCCTGAGCCTATGTTACGAGCTAAGAAAGTCCTATCGTGATCCTAAGAGTTGCATAGCGAACTTAAGACAGTGAAAATAAGTGCAAGCTTATGGCAATATGTATGAATGAGTGTGAATTTGTTCTGAGAATGAGTGTTAAAAAGTAATCCTTATACTAAAACTGAAGTCATTGTGTGAAAAATAAGGATATTCTCTTGAAGTGAGGACACTAGTTGCAATACAAGAAATATTAGCACCTCGGTGAGAATTTGAAGAGGATAGGTGTTAGTGCATGGTGAGTTTGTGTCATAGTGTGATTCCACATATAATTCAATCCTAATAGTGATAGCATGCATAAATATGATGAGACTGATCGGGATTGATAGCCAAATGATTGCGAAAGATAAAACATGAATACTATTGTACAAAGATTTTGTATTGAGTGATAGTGCGTCGCTTGAGGACAAACAACGAATTTAATTTGAGGTTGTTGATATACCGTGGTTTCACGGTATATTTAATGCTTTTTCCTTAAGTTTCGTGTGTCCAAAAGCCTTTTTGTATTAATTTTTATGCAAGTTTCTCTTTATTTGCAGGAAATCTGTCTAAAAGATGAATGCGGAGGTTTTTGAGCAAGAAATGCAGAAAAGTACCACCTACGGAGCTTGTGACGGTCCGTCGTGCTCGTGACGGTCCGTTTGTGGCATCGTAGTGCAGCTGCTGAAGGAAGATGGGGAAGTATGACCAAGTGTTGGGTTATAGAATGCGTGACGGACCGTCGTAGCCATGACGGTTCGTCTTGCCGGTTCGTCATGAAGATCAGAGAAGTAGTCCAGTACCCAAATTCCAAGAGTTCAAGTGTTATGGAACGGATACCCCTGACGGACCGTTGTGCCTGTGACGATCCATCATACCTGCCGTTGAGGGTAATGAAAAGAGCAACAGAAGAAATTGCAGGAGTATGGGACGATAGAGTCCATGACGGCCCGTCGTGACCCCGACGATCCGTCGCGAGGTCCGTCGACCCAGCCGCATTTTGACAGATTTTGCAGCAAATAGAGTCCTTATTTAGTAAGGTTTTTATTTTTTAGGGAAAATACTCAAGTACCACCTCAACCTATGCCCGAAATCCCAGAGACACACTTATACTATATTAAGGTCCTATTACCCCCCTGAAATGTAATTTTCTACCCCTTTTTAGCGTACGTGTCACTAGTTCAAAAAAAATCAACCATCGTTGGTCCCACAAGATAGTGCCACATAAGCTAAAAAGGGGTAAAAAATTATTAATAAAATAAGTTCAAGGGGGTAATAGGACCTTAGTATAGTATAAGTGTGTCTCTGAGATTTCGGGCATAAGTTGAGGGGGTACTTGGGCATTATCCCTATTTTTTATAAATAGTTCAAAAAACCTCGTTTTTGAGGTTAGACTCTTGATTATTTTTAGACTCTTTGTTAGACTTTTGGTTATTTGAGCTTCTTTTGTGGATTAGACTTCGTGATTATTGTAATACTTTTGGAGAATCTTTAGTCGTCAATTAATTGCATTAATTGATTGTTGGTGATTTTTTTAATTAATCAAGTGAACTGTTGGATTTAATTCTTTCTCATTGAAGTAAGTGCATGAATTCTTATATTACATATTTAAATATTGTGATTATGACTATGGGTAACTAAACTCCATAACTAGGGTTGTGGGAAGCATAGGTGAATAATGAGGTAAACCCTAACTAAAATAACAATTCTAGAATAGTGTCTTGCATGTATTGATAATTCTTTCTCTTAGAAGTCTTTTTAACGGATGACCAACGTTAAAACTCTTCTTAATGCAACTTGCCGGACCAAGAAGGTAGATAATAGGAAAAGAATTATCAACATAGATTTAGTGTATACTATCTAATAGGCTAGTATTGATTTTTACGAGGTAATAAGTTAGTCAAATATCGAATATGATGCTTAATATGAGGTAAAGGTAAGGGTTAGTATAGCAACACACATAGCCAGACCAAGGTGCGGAGTGAAATTTTCTAGATGCCGGACCAAGGATTTAGAAATACATAACTTATCACTTTGCATGCAAGATACTAGGAAAGAGTTGTTATAGTTAGAATTATCAAGTTATGAACCTGTGGGGAACACGTAAACCCTAGTTACTTTTATTAATTGATTAAACTCCAATATCTGAAGTTGTTAGTTGTCTCCTTTAATTTCTCTAGTTACTTTCATTTATTTAGAAATAGAAAACCCCCCTTTTATCATTTTTGCTTTCCAAGGAAGTAATTGTCTGAACAATAGTAATAATAGACTGAATATAGTCTAACTTATTTTCCTCATGGGAATGATCCCAATCTCATTGGTTTGGTTTTTTACTTGATATGACCACTTTACTTCTTATTTGAGAAGTAAGTTTGTGAGTATCATCATATCTAGTAAAAAACTAAATTATTAGGTTAGGGTAGATCCCACGAGGAAAATTATTTAGACTTGTCTTTAATATACGATTACCTCTATTTAGTCAAGTCCTTTTCAAAAACTAGTAATTAAAAGAGGGTTTTGTGAAACAAAAGTGTTGCAATGTTGTGAAATCAAACAAGTAGCAAGAGTGAATATTGGTGTTTATCAAGTTGTGAGAGAAACAAGGGTTAAGTGTTCCCCGTAGGTTCATAACACCATAATCCTAGCTATAACAATTCTTCGCTGTGTTTTGCATGCAAAGTGATAAGTTATGTATCTCTAAATCCTTGGTCCGGCATTTAGAGAATTTTACCCCGTACCTTGGTCCGGCTATGTGTGTCTAAGTTACTAACCCTTACCTTTACTTCATATTAAGCATCATATTCGATGTTTGTTTTAGTTATTACTTTGCACCAATCGAAACTAGCTTATTATATAGTATCCACTAAATCTATGTTGATAATTCTTTTCCTATTAACTACCCCCTTTGTATGGCAAGTAGCAATTAAGCGAGTTCTAACACGTGCACTCGTTAAAAAGACTTCTAAACAAAAGAATTATCGATGCATGCAATAACCTATTTGAGAATTGTTATTTATCTAGGTTTATTTTGTTAATCTTCCATGGTTTCCATAACCTTACTTGTGGATTTAGTTACCCATGATTAGAAGAACACAATTCATAATTGAAAAATAATAAATCATTAACTTACTTTGACAAATTCGAAGAAAATCCAGAAATTGAACTTGAAATTACACAATTATCTTGAACATGAAATCTGGAAAGTTGAATTAATTGCAAATCCAAATCTCCAAGGACAAAAGTATGAAAGTGGTAAAAGAATCCAACCGCAAAAACGAGGTTTTTCACCCTATTTATAATTAAAGGAGTCCTAAATTAAAAGGATTTCAAATAAAAAAAATTTGTCCAAAACGCGGCTTCAATCAACGACCCCCACAGACAATCCGTTGATGAAACGAAGGACCGTTGACTTCCTCCGTCGGTCCATACTTAGCTTCTTTTCTCAGCCTTGACTTTGCATCTTCTCTGATCCAATCGATGGACCAACAACATGGTCCGCCGATTCATCTACGGTCCTTCGATGCTTCTGTCGTTCCATACTTAGCTTTTCTTCAACTTCGGGTACTGGGACATTCTCTAATTACATCGACCTTTTGCCAGGACGGTCTGTCAATCAGTCGATGGACTGCCGATCCTTCCGTAGTCCCACTTAGTCGAAATTCCCCGAGTTGCTTCCAAATGCCTGAACCTTCAATCGACGGTCACCACTGCACTGATTCGTCACAGCCTTCTGCATTTTTGTTTTGGACAACATTCCTGCAAAACAAAGACAAAAAATATTAAAATTACTACAAAAAAGGCTCTAGACACACACCAATCTTAAGGAAAAATAATTGAAGTACAATGAAACCATGAAACATTAGTAGAATAGATAGAGGTGCCCCTCATTTGCAAAGGCACCAAGCAACTTGTGAAGCATTCTCCAAGCATAATATAAAAGCCTTCTTCAAAATTCTCATTCTTGGTCTTTCTAAATCTTTCCAAGCATTCTCTTAGCATTCCATGTCTTAAAGGCTTCCTTCATCTTACAAGATCTTGAAATATTAGTAAGTAAGTCATCGAGGTTTGCACGGAGTCTTAGAAAATACTCTAAGTCCATGACGACGTGATATCAGAGCGAGGTTCGATACTAAGGGAATGATTACAGAAGAAGACATAAATGGCGCTAGCACCACCAATGTCCGTATGGATGGTGGAAAGAGGAACCAAAAGGGGAAGAAACATCAAAAGGGAATGAAGAAGTACTGCCCTATCAGACACCCAGCGAGACGCTAACATCTCATCCGCCTTCGACTACCGAAGCAAGTGACAATGAATTGGGAGAAGACGTCATAGACGTCACCGCTGGAGAAGAATGGGTAGTAAGGGTGGAAGTGGTAAGGAAGATCGTGGAGATATTAGGCCGGCACATAAATGTTGCCGACGACAAGTTCAAGACCTTTGAGGATTTCACCCTTGAGGAGACCAAGAAAATCCGTAAAGAGTTAGAGGGACACCAGCGGGATGAGTTCGAGATGAAGGAGGCCATCACTTCCTTGGAGCCGAAGTGACAACATTCAAGGAAAGCGTGGAGGCTGGAGGATCTACATCACCTTACTGTGATAGGGAGGCCAGAGTTGAGGCATTCAAGACAACCATATTGAATGGCGTCCATGACACCCAAGAGGTGGAGAACTTTCTATGGCACTTGGAGAATTATTTTAAATATAGTCAGGTGAGGAGCGACGAGAATAAGATCAACACTGTCGTGTTGTATCTTTCCGAGATGGCTATGCTATTGTGAAGGCGCAAAGAGGCCGAGATTGGGAAGGGGACGTGCACCATCAACATGTGGGAGAAATTCCGCAAAGAATTAAAGAAAGCCTTTTTCCTCGTTTATTAGGTTAAGCGCTAGTTCCGGGAATTGAAGCAAACGGGAAGCATTTGAGCATATGTGAAGGAGTTCACAACTCTAACGCTTCAAATTCCCAACCTAACAAACGAGAACATATTGTTCCACTTCATGGACGAACTGCAAAATTAGGTCAAGAAGGATTTGGAGCGGCGACAGGTCAAGACCATTGACGAAGCCATCACACAAGCCTATTCCTTGACGGACTTCAAGCATGAAAGACATGACAAGACTAAGAATAGGGATGCAAGAAGTAGTCATGCAAAAGGTGGGGGGGGGGGGATTGTGGTCAAGGAAAGGAGCAGCAGACACACCCTAAGCAGCACGACCCCCATAAGCCAGAGAGTAAGCGGTTCGTGCGCTATAATTTCACGGAGAAGTAGGCACATACCAACAAAGAAAATGGCTGCTACATATGCGGTGGACCGCACGGCTATGCCAGGTGTTCTGACATGTAGAACCTTGGTGCCATCCTTCAAGAAAGGAAGGAGAAGGACACATAAAAGCAAGATGAGACACGGTCATGACGCAATTGGGCATGGTAGGATTATGCGGTGCTATATCCAAGAAGATGGAAAAGCCGAGAGACTTCAGCACTCAGTATGTAGACATCTTTATAAATAGACGACCAGATCTTGCCATGGTAGAATCTGGGGCGGAAGCAAACACCATGACCAAGGAGGTGGCAGAGAGGTTAAGGCTGAACTACATGCCAAGCAACACTCGCCTCAAGACGGTTAACACCCCATCGACTCCCATATGTGGGGTCACCCAAGGAGTGAGCATCTCTTTGGGAAAGTAGAAAGGTAAGGAACTTCACCGTCGCTCATTTAGATATCTTTGATATCATTCTTGACAGGAGTTCTTCCAGAAATGTCATACGATGATCGATCCCTACCTCAAAAAACTCATGGTGATGGAGCGAGAAGGGTCATGCATGGTACCTCTAGTCAAGGTATTGAAGAAGAAAGGACGCATGCACATGTCGGCCATACAGATCGAGAAGGGCCTGAAGAAAGAAGAAGCGACTTTCCTGGATAACAATACAAGTTTGGGAGAATAAAATGGTACTAAGGAGTCCTTGCCACAGATCTTAGAGAAGGTCCTTGAGCAAAACAAGGACGTGATACCAGACGAGCTGCCATAGACTCTGCCTGAGGCCGGAGGTAGATCACAAGATAGAGTTTGAGGTTGGACTCAAACCACCTTTACATGTACCTTACTGCATGGCTCAATCCGAGCTAGAGGAGGTAAGAATCAGTTGAGGATATCCTCGAGGCCGGTCACATCTGTCCATCCAAAGCACCTTATTGTGCGCTAGTTCTATTCGAGAAGAAGAAAGATGGGTTGTTGCGCTTATGCATTGACTATCGGGCGCTCAATAAGGTAACAATTAAGAATAAATATGCTATCCCGCTCATTGCAGACTTTTTGATAGACGTGGACAGACCAAGTACTTTACCAAGATGGACCTCCAGAAAGGCTACTACCATGAGCGCATCGCAGAAGGGGACGAGCAGAAGACACCGTGCGTGACCAGATATGGATCATAGGAGTAGTTGTTAATGCCTTTTGGCTTAACCAATGCAATCACCACCTTTTACACGCTAATGAACAAGATCTTTCACCCCTACTTGGACCAATTCGTGGTGGTGTATTTAGATGACATAATCATCTATAGTAACACCTTGGAGGAGCACATAGAGCACCTTAGGAGAGTCTACCAAGTCTTATGGAAACACCATCTCAATTTCAAGCGGGAGAAGTGCGAGTTCTCCTAGCACGAGGTGCACTTCTTAGGCCATATTATCATCCAGCGCGAACTATGAATTGACGAGGCAAAAATTTGGGCGATCCACGAGCAGGAGGCGCTCACGAAGGTGACCGACCTATGATCCTTTCTTGGACTTGCAAACTACTATCGCATGTTCATCTGTGGATACTCCGCTAAAGCTGATCCACTGACCTAGTTGTTAAAGAAGAATAATCCATGTCTTTGGAGCGAGGAGTGCCAAAGAGCATTTGAAGGTCTCAAGGCCGCAGTGACGGAAGAGCCGATCTTGATGCTGCCCGACTTCTTCAAGAGATTCTAAGTACATACGAATGCATCAGACTTTGCAATTGGGGGAGTCTTAATACAGGATAGACACCCAAAAAAGTAGAATTCAAAATCTACAAGCTAAACGAGATCGAACGGCGTTACACAGTGTAGAAGAAAGAGATGACGACCATTGTACATTGCCTGCGCACATGGAGATACTACTTACTAGGATCCAAGTTCGTGGTCAAGACCGACATCGTGGACATTATCTACTTCCAATCACAAAAGAATATCACCCCAAAGCAATCTAGATAACAAGACTTTCAGGACGAGTTCGACTATGTCTTGGAGTATAAGCAAAGAAGAGGCAACATCGTGGCCGACACACTAAGTAGGAAGCTCGAGCTTGCTTCTATCATTACAGATCACTATGACATTCAAGATGCATTCAAGAATGGCATGCAACACGATCTAGAGGCCGATAAGATGATGGAATTGGCTGCCCAAGACAAAACCAGAAACTTTTGGGTAGAAGATGGCCTTTTGCTCACTACCGGTCGAAGGGTTTATGTTTCCAAGTTTTGGTCTATCAGCCGACACATCATTAAGGAAAGCCACGACACACAGTGGGCAGGGCATCTGAGGCTGCGACATACGAGGGCGCTAGTCTAGGCTATTTATTTTTGGCCACATATGTGGGACGACATAGAGTGCTATGTACAAACTTGTCTTTTGTGCCAACAAGATAAGGTGGAGAAAAGGCAACCGGGAGTGTTACTTGAGCCACTACCCGTAGCAAAACGCCTATGAGAGAGCGTGACTATGGACTTCATCATTTCTTTGCCAAAGTCCAGCGGGTTTGGTACGATCATGGTCGTGGTGGACAGGTTTTCAAAGTATGCACCTTTATGCCTGTCACAGCCGGTTGCACCGCAGAAGAAGCTGCTCGATTATTCTTCAAGAACATTATGAAATATTGGGGGCTTTCCAGACATATCATTAGTGACCGAGACCCAGCTTTACCGGGAACATTTGGAGAGATTTGTTCTAGAACCTTGGCATGGATCTTCACTTTTCCACAAGTTTCCATCCACAGATCGACGGTTACACCGAACACGTAAACGCCCTATTAAAGTGATATCTAAGACAATATGTTAGTTTGCATAAAAGGATTAGGTCAGACTCTTAGACATGGCGTTGTTTTCCTATAATTTGCAAAGGAGTGAGTCCACCGGGCACACATAATTTGAGTTGGCGACAGGATAACAACCCCAAACTCCATATTCGTTGTAAGCTGCTTTTGAGGGTAAGCGTTTGGGTGCCTACTATCTTGACAAGAGATGAGAGGAGCATCTTGATACTACCAAGTCCTACTTGTACAAGGCAGCAAAAAGGATGAAGAAGTTCGCCGACCGCAAGCGTTGTCCCACAGACTATAAGGAAGGCGACATGGTATTGGTGAAATTCAACCCAAGACAGTTCAATGAACGAAGAGGCATCCATCAAAAATTAGTGAGCAAATATGAGGGTCCATACAAGATCGTCGCCAACTTAGGAAAGATTTCGTACAAGTTGGAGTTACCTCCATCCTTTAAGATCCATCCGGTGTTCCATGCGAGCGTCCTCAAGCTGTACCATGAGGATAAGGAGGATCCTAGCTGGAACCAATCACAACGGGCACCCATTACCGTCATCACCTTACACGACATGGAGATCGAAGCTATCATAGACTACCAGGCCAAACGGAAACGAGGTCAACAAGCCAGCGCTATGTTCATTGTGCATTGGAAGGGACAAACTCTAGAGGAGGCCACATGGTAGAAATATAAGACTTGTGGCAATTCAAAGATAAAGTCCAAGAGTTTTTCCAACAATGCGCCACAGTCATTTCATCATCAGGTGGGGGAGCATGTGACGTCCCGCCACAATTCCAGCCTGATTCCGTGTCAGAATCCAGGCAGAAGGTTCTCTAGTTGTGCGAAAGACTCTAGAACCTTTTGGAAGTCTCAAGAAGGCTAGGAAAGGTCCCAAAGCATTGTAAAATTCTCTAAAAAGAGGACCAAAGTGTAAATATCTTAGAAGGTTGTCAAGTAAATATTAATTGTACTTTACTCCCTAGGAAGTAGTATAAATAGAGGTGCCTTTCATTTGCAAAGGCACCAAGCAACTTGTAAAGCATTCTCCAAGCATAATACAAAACCTTCTTCAAAATTCTCATTCTTGTTCTTTCTAAGTCTTTCCATGCGTTCTCTTAGTGTTTAAGTCTTAAAGTCTTCCTTCAACTTACAAGATCATGAAAGATTAGTGAGTAAGTCATCGAGGGCCACATGGAGTATTAGAAAATACTCTAAATCTCTGACACTAGGGTCTATATGACTATTGTACTTCTTATATACTCTTCAAATACCTAAAATAACTGCCAATAACTAATCCCTTAAGATCCCAAAATACCCCTGCAACAATTGGAGCATTTAACCAATTCTAATTTGACTTAAAAATGACACGACCAAATCTAGGAGGTTACTGCGCGTCGCGGAGGTATTTTTGATTCTTGGTACTGGAAACTTTTGGTACAGAATGGTTCATGCGGCCCTGCGTCACAGGCAAAAATTTTCCCATCTTCGTGCAAGCTATGCGACGCGCATCCACTGCTTATTCTTGCCTGGTGCGGCAACTTGCTTGGACCATGTTTGGGTCCTCCTTGGGACCTTTTGGCTGGTCCCTGGGGTGTAGCTCTCAGAAATTTTGACCATTTACATATCAGTCTATGTATAGTAACAATCAATACTCAATTTCACCTTCAAATCATACTGCAAAACACCTTTACAAAACATTAGTTCAACCTCGACTAGTTTCCAAACGTTTTTGACGTTTTACCTCCAAACTTTACATACTGCCTCTAAACACTATTTTAGTCATTTTATGACTTAATAATCTCATAACCAACATGTTAGGATCTAATTGAATCCAACCCTTTTGAGGTTTTAATAATATCCCTTCACTTGGAAACATCGTCCTCGAATGACATTTTACTAAACACTTCTCTAAAGGACCAACTCTAGAGTAGCAGTCCATCGTATATGCATTATACATAAATTCACATACCCAAACCAAGGAAACAATAAGATTCCAAGCTAAATATGACTACACATAATTATATCGAGACCTTATGGAAAAGATTCCCTATCCCCTTACTTTGGAATAAGCTACACATGTATTTCTAATCATCAATTCATCATCATTTAGAGCAGCAAAATCAGCAAAGTAAAACATAATCATGGAAATTCTGGAAATTTTCATAAATCACTAAGAAACACATACCGGTGAGGGACATAAGGAGATCATTCTTGATCACCCTTGGATTGGAGAGCATAAAACCTATTCCTCTTTGGAGGACCATCTTCCACCTGTGTAGTAGCAACTTGCTTGCCTTCTTTCACATTAACCTTTCCCTTAGAGCAATCCCTCATCATGTGGCCAGTTTCACCACACCTATTACAACCATCCCTACCAACCAAACACCTACCTCATGTTTCCTACCACACCTAGAGCAAGTAGGTCGAGAATGATCATTGCTTTTCCCTTGAGGTCTAGGGTTAGACACCCTCTCATTCTCATACATAGAAGCACTAGAGTAACCTTGTCCGGAAAACTTTTGTCGATTTTAGAACGACCATGTTCATTAGATCCATCATTGTCCATCCTACTTCTCTTTTTCTCTTTCTTGATTTTGAACTCTTCTATTTGTTGAGCAAACACCATGAGTCGGGAGATATCCATGTCATCAACAAGCATTGTCGTACGACACTCTTATTCTACTAGTTCGGCGACCTATGTCATGAACCTATTCGTCAAGTCTCTAGAGTTTGCTATCAAGCTTGAAGCATACCTGGACAAAAGAGTGAACTTTAAAGCATACTCCTTAACATAATTCTCTAGGAAAGAACCTAACAAGGAAGAATGACTTAAAAGTCTCCCACTCTGTGGGACCCATCCTTACCAGCCTAGAATCTTTCCATTGCTCATATTAAACACGAGCTACATCTTTTGATTGATAAGCGGCTAGCTCCGCTTTCTCCCTCGAAGACAATCCCATAATAGCAAGAGTCTTATATACCTCATCTATGAGCCCATTTGGATCTTCCTCCACCTTGGAGCCACTATATTCCGGAGGGTTCATCCTCAAGAACTTCCTAACTTTAAAGTCACTCATTCCCCCTATAGAGTTTGGCACCAGCTCCTTATTGGCGTGGGCCGTCAAGGCTTGAGACAATAAGATGATACAAGGCTTAAATTTTCTAGAGTATTATTATCCACTTGAGGAGCATTAGGAAATTGAGGAGGGACTTTATTCTCTTACGGAGGAACCTCTTGATTCTCCATGCCATCTCCTTCCCTTCTAGCATAACCCCTAGTGTTAGTCGTAACCTAGAAAGAAATCATATCCAAAATTAGAAGAAGGATTATTCAAGCGAAACTCTATGGCACAACTTGAAGAATAAATAAGTGAAACTTTCCTAAGCATCCCGTAACCTCCAACTCATATATGTGTCGTGACTCACACCGATGAATAAGGCTCAACTAGACGTTTTTTGAGGCATCCTAGGACCATTTCATAACTTCATGCTCTGATTCCAAGTTTGTTTCAACTCGCAAGTAATCCTTAGAAGTTAGAGCATTTTTAGTCGAAACACAGCGTACTTGACCTCTCATAGGTCTTGTACAAGCCTCTTAGTCATCACTCATTGCATATTTATGAAAATAAGCGCAAAATTTAAATTTTTTTCTCAAAAATATTATGCGGAAGTCTTTTCATAAAACGTCTAACATATAACCCCACGAATTTCTAAACGTAAAGAAAAACATAAAAGATCATAAGGGTGGTATCCTCGGA
Organism: Solanum lycopersicum; assembly: GCF_036512215.1. Taxonomy (NCBI): domain Eukaryota; kingdom Viridiplantae; phylum Streptophyta; class Magnoliopsida; order Solanales; family Solanaceae; genus Solanum; species Solanum lycopersicum. Next base: position 20,063,352 of record NC_090802.1, read on the forward strand.
TGCTATGAGGACTCACCAATATTCACCTCTTGAAAGCCTTGTAAACTTTACCCTTCGATGTAACTCAATCTCCTCAAGACCCTACATTGGATTATACTGTAGGCAACATATGCGTTAGTACGAAATGTACTAAGTATTGAAACTAGCATGCCAAACATAAGATATGTCAAAGGGTTAGTGAATAATAGATATAATCATAAGAGATAAAAATATAAGCATATCATGAATATCATAACATAATAAAGCATCATAAATCATATAAGAGTTCATACTTAACTCATTGTCTTTCTTACTCAAATGAACTACTTCAGAATCCACCTCTAAGTATACTTGTGCAAGGCTAAGGTATCATCCCGTACTACGGTCATTCTTGATCATAATCCACTTTCATAATTAGACCTAAGTCCTTCATAACATATGAACACTATGCCCTAGGACACAACAAAACATACTTGTGGAATGCATGTGAAGCATCCCATTCTACCTCACACACTAAGCATATCATGAAATCACCCTATTCCCTTTAATGTCATCTTAGGAGTCTCTAGTAGACCTATTTCATATTGACAAGTAACTATCATCGTTAGCCAATCAATTCATGGAATGCAACTATAGTCACTATCTTAGTTAAGCATACATCATGTAGGGGTCATGTCATAGGTATCTTCAAGTCATACCTGTGCAATGTATGAATGACATCCCATACTACCATCCATACTAAGTACTTCTCTAGACTAACCTAATCCAAGATAACTTATCTTACAACCTTGTTTATTGAGCTCAACTAACTATCATAATAGACCTACTAACATGGAAGGCATATCATCATACTAACCAATCTAACAAAGGAAGGATACCCCCAACCTAAGCACCATGCAACCAATCATGTAGATGCAAGAGGGGAGCATGGATCCTCAATCCTAAGCTACCATGAGAAATTAATATTAATGAAATGCACATTACATACAAATCAAGCTATCATTAGGAGAGTATAGACCTTTCTCCTAAAGCTTTGGCCTAACCAAGTCAAGCTACCATGATCAAGCATATTAGCAACACAAGACCAAGGTATCATGAGATAGTTTATTTCTTCCATCCCAAGCTACCATAAAGTTCATCACCTCAAGCTTCCATGAGTATTCCAACTCAAGTCTCCTTGAGATTTGCTATCACAAGCTTCCATTGATACTTTTATTCAAGCTATTCTAATTCATAATGTCTTGATTCATTTTAGGTTCTTACTTCAACCTAGAGTCCATCTATGTAAGAGAAATCCCCCCCCCTAACTTGTTCATGTATAAGTTCAGAAGAAAATATCATTATAATCCCTTCATAGTGACTTCACCCATAAATCCCTAGCATCAATAGCATACCCACCCAAAAAATATTTCCAAATTCAATATATTATGATCTATATTCAATTATATGCTCACTTCATTCAATTTGATCGTTAAGGTAAGTCTAGGCATTAATGATCATATAGGTTCAATTCCATCTTTTCAAGTCAAGACAAAACTAGGTCAATTCATATATAGGTGATTCAATCAAAATGAATAGTATACAATATAATTGAATTAGGAGGTTCACTTAGAACCTTCGTCTAGCCTCTAATGGCCTAAAATTGCCATAATCACCTTCAACATCAAATACTACAATCCATCATGAATAATTCATGAAAACATCATATAATCATCACATTAACATAAATTAATGCTACCTACTAGATTGGGATCACAATTTAGCCTTGCCCACAATGCAATCACAACCCTCTCTAGATTGGGGTTCTTTGGATTCACAAATGAGGAAAACTGGGGAAGCTCCGTGAGTGAAAAAATCTATGAATGAATAAGCTTCAAATACCTTAGATTAGAATCTTAAACCCATCTTGAAACCTTGGTAAATTCATCCTAAAGCTACCTGCAATTTCTCTTCTTCTTCAATGGTGATTTTCGGAGAATTTTGGGAGAAAAAGGTTTTGATTTGGAGTCCAGTGTCTAAATAGCTATTGTAATGCATATATACTCTTAAAATACCTAATATAACCACCAATAAGTAATCTCTAAAGTTCCCAAAAGACCACTGCAACTATTTGACCATTTAACCAATTCTATTTTGACTAAAAAAACAACAGGACCAAATATGGGAGGTTACTATCGCGGAGGGATTTTTCACTCTTGGTTCTTGAAAATTTCGGGAAAGATTGGTTCTTGTCATCCCTGCGTAGCATCTCAATGGAGGTTGCACGATGCACAACCACTGCCTATAGAAAGGGCAAATATGACATTTGTCTTATTGTGTAATTTTCCATTAAATATATTGAAAGGGTCAAACATATGCTTCCACAATATTAGTTAATTTTCAAGTTTCTTAAATTTCAAACAACTTTAAATAATTATCTTTACAAAGTCCCAAAATATTTTCAAGTCATTTTTAGGTTATTTTGTTATTCTTCTAGTAAAATAAGTACCTTATATATCTCTATATGCTTATATCATACAAATTTATATAATTAAATTTTTTAATAAATATTTGAAAAATTATCTAAAAAATAAGTGGTTTAAACTAGGGAGAACACATAAGAGACTATGGACACCTTAACAAGGATTCCTTCCTATTGAACACTTAAATTGTTCAAAAAGCATACCTATCAGACACACCTAGCTGACTTGTCACTTATTGTTTCAGTCACTCCTTTACAGCGCGTGAAATGAAAGAAAAAATAGATGTGTATGATTGGCACACTTTAACATACTTAACGGTCCAAATCTTCCCTTTTTATTTATCATATCCTAGATTCTTCCCCTTTCTTATTTCTTATCTCTTTCTTCTCCACATCTCACCATTGTTGTTGCTACAATGGAGATCAAAAAAATTTCTTCATTCATCTTCTTCACAACGTAGGAGATGTCCAATTTTTCAATTTCAACTTCTTCAAATGCAAATGTGTTCTGTCGATATGGGGTTAATGCTGAATTGAAAACCTCATGTACACAACTTAATACAAAACGTTGATTCTTTTTTCGTAAAAACACAAAGGTAAGCTTTTTATCATTATTCTAATTAGGTTAAACAAATCATTGTCAATCGCTAATTATAGTTTAATGATTTTGATAATTTTGTAGAGATTAGGTGGATGCGATTATTTTTTATGGTACGATGATGATATACCGCCTCAAGTAAAAAAGATCATATGGGGTCTACTGAAAAGAATCAAATCCTATGAACAAGAGAGGAAGCGGGCAAGAAAAATCAGGATCATATGTGTTATTGTACTCGTGATTTACCCTATATGGAAATATTTATGTTAGTAGTCTTAGAATGATTGCATTAGTTGTCTTGTGTGTTTGTTTTACTGATTAGACGAATGAATGGAGATAAGTTGTTCATTAATCTGTCATATTTTTCTTGTTTATTCACCTCTATTGTATTGTGTTATTATAATCCTCTTAATCACCTCCAAACAACAATAACCATATTAAGTGAACAACACAACATTAAGCTCCAAACAAGCATGAATGATCGACAAAAAATTCTTGACATTTCCTTGTAAGAAAATCCACATTTAAACCACTAGTTATAGTGTACATCAAAAACATCACAAAACATATTAAAGCAGTTTCAATATTGTCTCGTACTTGCATTACAAATGCAAAATAAAACAACCCCTAAGTGTACATCAAAAACACCCAAAACATATTAAAGTAGTCATACCCCTTTGTTCTTCCTCTTGCTACACTAGACGTATGCAGATCCACCCCCTTTGCATTTGCGTTGTAATTGTGAAATGGTGACAACATCTTTACCCTTCCATTTAATTCCATGAGGCTTATAACCAATATCAATGTTTGTTGGTGTTGCACACTTGGATATAGCAGTCTTAGGCCTTTTGTTTCTTTCTGTTGATATTGATGCTCCTTCTTTTCCCCTACCTCTTTTTGCACGTGTAACAGTTAAAGTATCATAACCTTTTCTCCCCTACCTTTTCCCATCCCTATTCTCATACCACTTCCAACTTGTTGAACTCTTCTAACAATTTAAGAATCATCACAAATAGAATTTTATTGTTGGACTGAGTTGACATGTTGTGATGGTCTCCAGGTTGGTATCTTATTAGAACCTACAGGTTGGCTTGAGCTTGGTGGTTGGATAAAGCTTGGTGGTTGGTTTGAGCTTGGTGGCTGGCTACAACCAACAGGTTGGCTTGAGCTTGGTGGCTGGAAATAACCTGTAGGTTGCTTCGAGCTTTGAGGTTGGCTTGAGCTTGCAGGTTGGGTTGACCTTCCAGGTTCATGATGGGTTGAGCTTCCATGCTGACCACTTTCAGAAGATTTAATAGTGTAAATAAGAAAAAGAAAAAATGTATTGCATTTTAGTTGTTTAATTGAAGTAATCAAAGGTTGACTTGAGTATTACCACATATTTGCAGGCTTTATTATTGTGGCATTATTGATGGTACTTGGAGCAAGTCATTTTTACACCTATTTTGTACAACTTTCCATACTTCTTTCTTGTCTCATCCTTTGACTTTCTTCTGGATTTTGATGGTCTGTCAGGCATTTGTTTTAGTTCAGGAGGCTCAATCACTATATAACTAGTGTGAGGTCACATTTTTATGTTAGGTATTGGATGGATAAAATAATTATAAGTCTTCATGAAAGTATCTTTTATATACCAATGTACGACATGATCTTCAAGATCTTTCCCTGCATGCTGATATGCCAAAACAACATATTGACATGGTATGCATCTCAACTGTCAGGTTCTACAAGTATATAGCTTCTTTTAACATCAATAATATGCCTATACTGACCATTTAAAATTTTATATCCAAATTGGCCGTTGAACCTAACTTGACAATCTCTAGAATAATCTTTGGTTTCTTCAAGTACTAAACTTTATATATGAGAAATGTCTGATGCTGCGGTCAAATCACACACGTAAGTGCACGTGATTGTACAAGAATTAGAGTGACTCTTTTTGGGAGTCGGGTATCGTACCACAGGAACTTATGATCAGGACTTATCAATCCTTCTAACTTGTAGTTCAACACAACTATAATTTCCAGATTTAAAGAGTTAATTATTATTTAATTCTAACTTAAAATAAAATATAACTAATATGATTCAATTTCTCTATTTTCGAACAACGATTTAGAATAGGCCCAGGAATGCAACTTTTATCAGGAATCATGCAATCAGTATCATTAAATTGACTAATTATTAACTATGGAATCACTTAATCACAGGGTTAGATATATGATCATGGTCTCCCGACCTCTAATCGCCTACAATGTTTTAACACTCTAAATACACCGTTGAGAAGGGATAAAATGGTTAAATAATGAACATTAAGTTATCCTCCTGTATGGTGACCCAAGCGAGGTCTCTAGGTATATCCCTATCCTAGAGACGAATAGACCCTAGCTATTTAGAGTTCAACAAGCTCCATATGCCTCACGTTTTATCCTCTTATTACTCTCTCAAGTTCAATCCGGACAATAGATTTATTTCTATGGTGATCAAGCATGAAATACAAAAATAAGAACATAAGAGCGATTCATGTGATAGTCAATAATAAACCCAAAAATCAAACTCAAGAGATTACATTCATCATGTATCAACAACCCTAGAACTAGGGGTATTTAGTTATACGTAATCCAATATTCAATCTTACAATGGATATGAATCATCAACAAGATTGAAAGGAAGTGAGGTAGAGAATTAATTCAAAAAACTTTACAAAGGCAGTTTTTAAGTCATCCTTGTTCAAAATTACAAAAAGAATATCTAATAAAATAAAATAAAACCCTATTTATACTAAGAGTCTAAATGACCAATTCTTGGCCTTAGGCACGCGATGCGCGATGGCTTCCCAAATTTGAGTACAAGCACTTTGCCTTCTGCACGACGCGGGACGAACACGAGGTATTTTACCTCAAATTGATTTTCACAACCTCTAATTTGAACCCTTCATTGGGACACGGGAACAACACACAAATTCCTTTTGCATTTTCTTCAAATTCTTCCTTGATCTCTTTTGACTCAAATTTTTTGACTGCTTCCTTTGTCCCTTTTTGTGCATGTTTCTCCTGTTAAACTAACCTACACAACTAATCATGTCGGTTAGTTCATAAATATACAAATGACTTGATATGACTCGAAACACATATATATCTAATTCAAAATTGGATTAAATGCGAGCATAATTAGCATTATAGACATATAAGTAGGCCCCAGATCACTACCCCACACTTAAAACTTTATTTGTCCCTCCTACACCTAGACTCCCTACATTGGGCTGTGCGTCCACCATCTACTCCCTAAGAGCTGCTCATGATTCACACAACATGTTTCTCATCATGATATGCATGTCTCATGTACATAAATTGACAACTTTTTACAACCAACACTCTTAACAATCATACGCACCACTACTTATCACCTAACTTCCTACAACAAGTGCCCCTCAAACCAATAAATAGTCCATACACTCAAGTTACTCAACTGAATATCATTTAAGTACTTTTCACACATACACACTCTCACTCAGAAATCAACATCATACATGCATGTACTGAGAACCATAAGCTTGCCCGTTGTGTACATCTTGACTAATCAAGCGTATCATGCTTAAAATCAAACAAGACTTGTTCTGATTTTAATGTAGGCTAAGGGTAAGAAAGGATGCATTTAGATGATATTAGTGACTCATTCTCCCTAATGAACTATGTTCTGCTTTCTCCTACAATCACAACTATTAGCCCCTCTCTTCTTCAATAACTTCCCCCAGTTTTTTTCAACCTTCGCTTAAGTTACTTTGCCCCCCTTTTTTTTGAGACTCAACAACAGCCATCTTTTCCAACCTTTGTTGAAGTGGACACTATCTTATGGACCAGATCCAACTCAAATTCGCACTTCTGGGGCATTGCTTTACCTTTTCTTTCTCTTTCCTTACAATAATGCTTTACCACCTTATTTACTTTTTTATTTGTTTCTACCTTTTGTCCTAACACAGTGCATTAGGGTTTGGGATCAAAACTATGGTATCAATAAAATATATTGACTAATCATGTAGGTTAGAACAAATTCAAGGATAAAAGACTCAATTGGGCTTGACTGGATATGATTTTTTGAAGGGGCTCAATTTTTTAACCCTTTTCAAAGAAAGCTTGTTATAATCTTTCAAGCATAATATTACCTACATTTACCTTCAATAACAACCTGGGCAAGTTCTAGACTTAGAAACATGTCATGGATATTATAGCAAAGCTCACCACTCATAGCATAAGTATTAAAAAAGGATCAAATTCAGTACACAATCATGTTACGCAGAAGGTTCAATTAAGCTTAAGTTGCACATTTAAATAACACTCAAACATGTACAAAAGCCAATTATTTTTCTCGTACAATCTCTTTTCTATGAGTTACAACTTCAGCACAACCCAACTTAAGAATCAAATGAAAAAATTGCCCTTAAGACGATTTTTATCCATCTATCATTAGGTAGCTTAACTCAATCTTTGAATACAAACTCAATCTTATTTAATAAAAATCTTTTTTGTATTTTTGTACGGTTCGAAGGGACTATCCTTTGATAAAGAACTGAAAACAACTACCAAGGAATCCAAAAAAAAAACAAAGTTCAAACATATAATATGCAAAAATGTAGTTCACCCCACCCCACAATTAAACAATAACACTATCCCCAGTGCATTTCAGTTTTCAACGAAGTTCAAAAGGGAAGGTAAAAAACTCCCTGATCATTCCTCCATGGCGTCATTGACATCTGCACTATTGGGATGTCAGAGTCCATATCCCATCCCGTTCATAGATTCTTTTCATAAGTAGGAATGTCATTCTTAATAGGCTCCCGAAACTCATGACCAATGCCAAGTAGTGTGTTGGCATTGTGATTCAATGGGTATCTCGTGTGCACCTCTCCAATATCCTAGTCAGTATACGGACGACCACTAGTAATGTGACGAAGAATCTCTTAGCCATACATTCTAACCATGATTAACTCTTCCCACCTTTGACGCTCAATGTCCACTACTATTGGATATAGTGGTGCCATGTAATCTCAGATCTCCTCCGGAACACTTGTAATGCAACAGATCCTTGTAATGAGCCTCCCAATACATACTTGTGGCCCTTGTGAGCTCTAGCCTTCCACATTGTTGATTTAATAATAGCCTTGATGTAGATCTCTATTCCCGTCATTAGAGCATACACTAGACACATTGTGTCACGAGTGATGTGTATGTAGTGTAATCTCGGGATCTAGAAATTCATCACAACTTTTAGTCATACTCGTGTCTCTTGCTGGATTTGCGTGTTTGGAAGAGAAGTATGGTACCTCTTTCCGTTGTGTTTAGTCCATTGACCCATGGACTTACGCACAACATATGTCGGATCGCTTGGTATGTGGGCGTATGTTCAGCCCCATCAACACTTTTGGGTCTGCATCCTCTGTCGTTCCTAATAAATCATTTATGCTTTTCGGTGAAATGGGCATGGTTGTCCCTCTTACTGTCACATATTGTGATCGAGTCTCGGGTGTCCAGTTCGCATAGAACTCTCGGACCATGTGGAGGTTGCACTCATCATGGTCAACAAAGGATAAGTCCATCTTGAGCTCCTTCATCCGCCTTAGAATCTATGGAAACTCGTGTGCCAGAATATCCTTGTAAATAGAGACATTTGAGAAATATGAGGACTTTGTATGTTTTTTATACCTGCCTTTCCCTCTTTTGCCACAATCTTGAGCCTGATTCTCATAGTTTGGCCTCGGGGGGGCGGAGGCGCTAGTGGAACATTTCCGCTCCTTGGCCTCTTCTTTTGTGTTGGTTGGGCTACAACTTTCTCGGGATGTTGTGATGTAGACATGGTTACCTGCAAGATATATCAAAGTTCAACCCAAAGTATCACATCGCAAAGAAAGAAATGGGTGGTGTGTGCACACCACCCACACTTAGTTCAAAGAAGTCGTAATCTAGATACTCATACTTTCTAAAATAAGAATTTCCAACATATTCAAGCATATTTGATAGTTCTATTCACGACTTTGAACTAAAAAGTATACAAATATCTCACCTTCACAACCTACACAATGTCTACTCAAGAATTCAACATCCACTTAATTACTTAGCACAAATACACCTAGAAATTGTGTCTTCTAATCGAGAATTCAAAAACAACAATCAAAAGATATCCTTTTTCTCTTCATTCATGCCCCCTGTTTTAGTTAAAATCACCACCTACAAGAAATATCACCACCTACAAGAAATAACCCACTCATTGTGTTTCTACTCAACAATTCAAAGCAGAACAAGCATAATAACACACTAGTTCACCTCACCCTCACAATGTAACACAAACACTACATGGTCACAAAGCTATTGTTTCACAACACTTCCTCATACCCAAATGCAAATTATGTCACACATGTAGTCCTTTTCAAATCACAACGTCCCATAACCCCTATTCAATTCAACTTCATTAAAAAAAATTCATTGTGTTTTACTCAAGACATCGAAACACACGTAATATTTCATGAAACACACAATACCTCAAGAACCAATCCAAACCCACACCCCTACAATCAACTAAATCACAAACTAAGTGATTTCAACCTCAACCACACTCACCATATAAAGAGAAAATTGACCAAACATACTTGGGTGACACAGAATTGAAGGAGAAAATGAAGGTGATGTACTACAAGAGCTACGTCACACAGAGAGAGATCAAAAATTATGTGAGGGAGAAGGGGGAAGAAATCACAATAGAAACTTTGTTTTCGGGTTAGATGGGAAAAAATCAAGGGGTTTAGGGTAGAAATAGGGGGTGCGTCCGTTTATTTCCTTTCCAAAACAGGTGAAAACCGTTTAATTAAATGAAAGAGGAAAAAAATTGACCATTGCGTGCCTAACATAATGTCTTCAGGAATTTTGATTCCAGTTAACCCAAAATTTTCACTAGCTTGCGCGATGCGGGCTGGCACTTATCAGTGGTTTTTCTCGACATAAAAATAATTCACCGTCAAACTCAAATTTGATAATATTGCGCTACTTGGTCATGGAACGAGGTCCTCTGCTTGAAATTGCTTTTGCGAGGCAAGACAGAACTTTCATGCGCAACGCGGTCTTGAAATGATGTCCTCTACCTCTAATTTCTTTGGTGAGGCAAGATCTAGATTTGCCCACACGACGCTGTCTTGGCAGGAGGCCTCAAATTTCTTTGGCGAGGTAGGATATCAACGTGACCATGCAACGCGAGCAAATAGCTTTCCACTTGAACATAATTTCCTGCACATCTTTACCAAACAATCGTCATTTGAACCACGACGGGTTGGCCCCATCCAGTGTCTTAGTTTTGGTCATGGCATGACTCATTTTTTTTATTTTTTCTACATCTATAACTGTTTATTTAAAAATTCCTAAAAACTAAAACTAAACAAACAAAACCAAATAAATCATATCTATTACAGTGGTTTACGGGTTGCCTCTCGTGCAACGCCTGATTAAATGTTGTAGCACGACCCATTTCATGACTCACTCATTTCAGAAATTGTGCTTGACCCGTTGCCCATTTACAAGGAAAGTATAACTCTTATACTTGTTTCCCAATTCTACCACACCATGTTGGGTGATTCACACTACTTCAAATGGACCATTACACTTAGAATGAAGTTTTACTAGGAAAAACATCAATCTAGAATTAAACAACAGCAATAATTGACCTAGCTCAAAGGAGAGTGACAAAATATGCTGGTCATGCCCTCTCTTGGTCTTCTCCTTGTATAAATTCACATTTTTATAGGCGTGAAAACTAAACTCTTCTAGCGCATGCAACTGTGTGATCATGTTTCTGCCGGCTAACTAAGCCTCCAGATTTAGCTTCTTTATTGACCAATACGCCTTGTGCTCCAACTTAATCGGTAATTGACAAGTTTTTCCAAACATCATTCGATAGGAGAAGTCCCTATCAGTTTCTTGTAAGCAGTCTGATATGCCCACAAGGCATCATCTAGCTTGTCATCCAAATCTTTTCTTCGGGCATTCACAGTCTTCTGAAGGATCTGCTTGACCTCTTTGTTAGATACCTCCACCTTTTGACTAGTTTGGGGTTGATATGTTGTAGCCACTTTGTGCCTCACCCCATACTAAGCTAAAAGACTATGCACTAAGTTATTGATAAAGTGCGTACCTCCATCACTAATTATGGTCCTTAATGTCCCAAACCTGGTGAAGATATGCTCCCGGATGAATTTAATTACCACTTTGGCATCATTTGTTGGTAATGCAACAACCTCCACCCACTTGGACACGTAGTCCACAACAACTAGGATGAATTGATTACCTCGGGACGATGGGAATGGCCTTATGAAGTCTATCCCCCACACATCAAAGATCTCCACCTCTACAATGTTATTCAACGACATCTCATGCCTCTTTTAAATAGTTCCCATACTTTGGCACTGATCACAACCTTTGACAAACAAAGAAGCATCTTTATGCAAGGTAGGCCAAATGAAACCAGATTGTAATACCTTATGCACCAGTCTTTTGCCTCTATGTTATTCACCATATTGTGATACGTGAAAGCTCTCCAATACTTGTGTTGCCTCCTGATAAACTATACACCTTCTCATCATCTGATCCGAACCTTGCTTGAACAAATAGGGCTCATCCCACATATCGAAGTGTGCATCATACTTCAACCTCTACTTCTGGTGTGTTGATGCCCCATGTGGAAATAAACTACTCACCAGAAAGTTCACAATATTCGCATATCATGGCACGTGCGCTAATATCTAAAGCAATCAACTGCTCATAAAAAAATTCTTCACGAATTTATCCTTCATTTTTTATATTCAAGGAATCCTCTAATCAGGACAAATGATGAGCTATTTGGTTCTCAGTTCCCTTCAGTTCTCTAATTTCCAGATCAAACTCTTGCAACAGTAGGATCCACCTAATCAACCTAGCTTTGACATCCTTCTTATTTAATAATTACCGAATGGCGGCATGAACATTGTACACTATTACTTTAGTTCCCACAAAATATGACCTAAATTTATTATATGCATACACTAAGGCCAACATCTCATTCTCAGTCACTGTGTAATTTGATTGAGCTATATCAAGTGTTTTTACTCGCATAGTATTTGGAGCGGAACACCTTTTCTTTTCCCTAACCAAGCACTGCTCCTACTGCCACCTCACTAGTATCACACATCAGCTTGAACAGAAGCTCCCAGTTTGGAGCAATAAGAATCAGAGCCTCAATCAACTTCTACTTTAGCAATTCGAAAGCCTGCAAGCACTTCTCATCAAACACAAACTTAATCTCTTTCACCAATAGGCTGCACATAGGTCTTGTAGTTTTAGAGAAGACCTTGATGAACCTCCTGTAAAATCCAGCATGGCCAAGGAAGTTTCACACTCCTTTTGCAAATATTAGAGGTGGAAACTTCTCGATCATTAGCTTTGTCTACCTCAAGCCCTCTTTTAGAGATCTTGTGCCCCTACACAAAACCTTCTCGTATCAAAAGTGACATTCATCTCCTCACACCTATCACGGACTCTATCAAGGTTAGTTAGGCAAATATCAAAATTTAATGACCCTTCTTGTCATTTTTAGTATTTTATCTTCTGTGCATCATTTATAGCGTTCCTATAGCGATTCCAAGTCATTTATGACTTACTGGGACTGACAGATCGGTCACCTTGTCATTCGTTTGGTTATTGTGTGAGCTTTAGTATTTTTGGAGCTTATGAACCTTGAACGATCATTTTCGATCAAAAGTTCAAGAATATGACATCAAAATCCAATTCTAACGATTCCATCAGTTCCAGAAGGGTCATTTTAGTCTGGTAGCATTGTCGACATGACTCCCAAAGTTTTCAGTGTGAGCTGGTGTGATTAGGCGTTTTAACTTTAAGTTTAAAGTCTAAGTTTGACTTTAGTCAACATTCTGAGTAAACAGGCTCGAATGAGAATTCCGTCAGCGCAGTTAGCTCCGGAATGTCGAGTTTCGTCTAGTTTGACCCTTCAATCGGGTTTTGAGGTTTTTGATATTTTTCTGAGCCCTTTTGTGGTCTTTGACTTAAAATGGCCAATGGAAGTGGGACCCACATTTTATCGAGATGACCTCTGATGAAAATTTCGACTGCGCCTTTGAGTCTGGAATGTCGACTTTGGTAGGGTAGCATATCTGTTTTATTTTTATCAGGTTTCGAACGAATTCCGAGCACCCGTCGGAGACTTTAAAGAAAGTAGGCAAAGCTGAAATCTGGTGCAGCCCTTTAACGACCAGAAATTGGGGTTTTAACGATCAGATTTTTTGGGTATATTAGCGACCAGCTTCGTCCTTATAAAACCCAATTTTTAGCCTCTGTGTCTTACTTTGAAATTTCAATATTTTGAGCTATACAACTCCAAATTGGGCGATTCAAAAGGCTAAGTTTTGAGACTTTTCGAGGGCAACACATTGGTGAGCTTGGAATCTGATTGTGGGGACCGGACTTGAGGTAAATTTTGTGTTTTAACTGCTATCATAGCTCATTTTCAAGCTCAACTTTTGGGAAATTTTAGAAGGTGCTTTCTTGGCCATTTTAGGTCCGAATCTAGTGATTCAAGAGCCTATATTGTGGGTTTTTTTGTGAGGATCATCGTGGTGTGAATGGTTTTGTCTGTTGGACCTTCATTTTTGGTAAAATCTTATAAGTGGCTGCTGCCATTGTTGCTGATTTTTAGCTTAGATTTTAGGTTTTTTTGTTGCATGTTCATGTTGGGACTGTCTTGAGTCCTGAATTGTGTTCGATTATGGTACACAAGTTTCGAGAGTTATTTAGGACTTTTATTTGGGATTAATTCTGGATTTCTCAACGTGGATCTCACTTTTTCCATTTTTACCGCGAAATTGACCCATCTCCGTTTCTTGCGATTTTAGTGTTTAAATGACCGTAATAACGTTGTGAATCTATTTCTGATAGTGTATCAACATTTCGAGGCCTTTTAGAAAGTAAAAGATCCGGGGAAGTGAATTTTGGAGCGCGCGTGATCTGCGTTCAGGTAGGCTACGGTTTCTCTTCTTAGATTGAACTCGAACATATGAATGCATGTTGATTAGTTGGGATTTGGGTTGGGTAGTTATTGGATCATGCATAGGTGTTAAAAATCATATTTTCGACCTTTTTCTGAGAATTATCGGATAACTGTGAGCATGTTTATTGTTATTAATTGACCTTATTTGCTATATGAATTACCTGTATGTTTGAATACTGGTTATCAGAAGTATGTTGGGCCTTAGTTTAGGTTTGACTAGGGTTTTCCTTAGAAATGCATGATTCAAAGTCGGTAGGACTTAGTTTATCCCTGACGTCGCTCGACCGGCTTAAATCCTTGTAGACTGATGTAGCAGACTTGAGTCTGATAGTTTGGTATTTAGCTAGACGATGAGCTTGCTCTAGCGATAGTTACTCTTATTTCTTTGATGTTACGGCTTCTCGAGTTACATCAGTGACAATAAATTCTGCTCCGTGATTCAAAGTTGAGTTTCGATTCGGCTTTAAGAACTTACATTGATTAGCTAAGTATGGATGGTGTTCCACGGGTATATATGATTTTGGGTAGATAAAGACTCTTTCAGCAGCTATATCAACATCTTTGTCGGGTTTCCAGATTTAAGGTCCGGCCTCGACCATCCACATACTTATATAGAGCATCCGGTTAGAGGTCCTGTCTCAAGTATGTAGAGCATCCGGTTAGAGGTCCGGCCTCAGTTACTTAGATTTTGCAATTGGCTACTTGTGTAATTCTGGTGAGCGTCCGGTTCAAGGCCCGACCTCCGTACCATCAGATTCTACTTTTTGGTTCGGTGTTCTTTGGCCTCGAGTTTTATTCTCCTTAAGTTATAGTCATTTTTTGTACTCGTCGAGCTTATGGGGGTCCGTTTGGGTTTTTATTTAAACTTGCGCATGAGTGTACCTTTTGGGCTTATGGTGGGTCCAGTTAGTGTAGTTAGCTTATTTATATTAATTTAGTTAGATCTTTATACACTCGTGTGCATTATTGTGTTACTTAGCCTTCCGTTCTTGACCTCTAGTTTTATGATTCCGTCTTTTCATAGTGCTTTATTTTTCTAGTTCAGTCAGCCTATGATGCCTACTGGGTACCTATTATTTGGTACTCATGCTACGCTCTGCATCTATTTTTGTGATGCAGGTCCGAGCACCAGTAGTCAGCGTTGATCGAGTTTGGAGCATTTCTGATCTGGAGACAGGTGTGAGCAAACACCGTTTTGTACTATTTCAGTCTCCATCTGTTTATATAAAGACTTGTCTTTTACTTTTCGAGACAGTCTAGTTTCGGTGGTCCACTGTTGGGACTTGTACACGTTTTCTTGGTAGCTTTGTATTAGTGACTTCCTAGCTCTGGGAGGGATCCTTTATTGTATTTATGCTTTGGTTTGCTTATATTGTTATAGTAATTTTGCTTAGTCTTGTTTAGTTTCTACCCTCACACCCATTACGTGTTGTTTTGGGTTGTGGTTCGGCTTACCTACTGGTGGGTTATAGTAGGTGCCTTCATGGCTCGAGAAATTAAACCGTGACACAAAAGACTCACCAAACACCAAAAAGTCGTCCATGAAAACTTCGACAAAGTCGTCCAGCATATCATGAAAGATGTCCATGGATGTGGGCGCCACCGAATGACCATTGTTGGCCTTAATACAACACTTGGTCTGGCTTACTTAATTGAGCGAAAAGTTAACTCAATGTAAGAAAACATTCCCATAATGCAACTTGAAAGAAAATAGCTTTGCTAAAATAACAGTTAAGTCTCACAATAAAATATCCATAAATAAAGAAAGACTTAGGAACTAAATGTCACACTGTCTATGAAGACTCTATCATACTAAGATAGATATTGGGACAGACATTACAACATCCGGGTAAGTAAATATTAGAAAGTTATACAAAGTCCTCCGGAATGCAAGGAGGCTCATTACTGACTCTGAGTGCTCAAACTGGATCAATGAAGCGCTGGATACTAATCCTAGTTACCTACGTCTGCATCATAAGATGATGCATGCCAATTGGCATTAGTACATTCAATGTACAAGTATGTTATTTGGAATAATAAATAACAACTTAAGCTTGAAAAGAATAGAAAGAAACACTTATGTGGCTCTACTCAACGCATGAACTATTGAACTTAATATAGGAAAATAATGTCACAAGATATATATATATATATATATATATATATATATATATATATATATATATATATATTAAGCTTTTAAAACAGTGTAGATAACTTAGTTCGTTAAAGAAAATGCAATAGCAAACTCAACTTTACTTATATATGAAAATAATATAGTTTCTGTGGGAGATTATCTACCACCGCTATGAGCCTCAGAGGTGATACAACGTCTTGCCCATGCTACCAGAACTATCCTATACTTTATCGTCGCATAGAACTCCTTAACTTTGTGGATCCACTAGCTTAACATATATGATCATCTAAAAGTATGACCTGTTAACACCCATGATACCTACATGGTTTTCATGTAGACTTGAGTTAATATGAACTCTCATTCCCATATTAGTCCTCAATACTACTCTGAAAACATACTTTAGCTCACGCTTTTTTAAAATAACTTACTTTCTTTGGGTTGAGATAATTGCTCAACACTGAGCTTTAAAAAGCTCTCTTGGAATTAATGTTCCCTTTTCTTGTTCATAACTCTTTTGGGAAATCTTAGTTTTCTCTTAACTTAAACTTGAAAACATTCATAAACTTGTAAGGAATACTTAGTTCCCTTATAACTTTTTAGGAATGAACACAACTCTTTACTCATTACTTAGCTTGAAACTTTAGCATTAAATCAAATCTTAAAGAATACGTAGAGTTCCCTTATATTCTTGAAGGAAAGACTTAAACATTTACTCTTTACTTTAACTTGTAACTTGATGTTAAAACGAAGTTAAAAGTTTTAATAAAGACTCTTGAAAATCTTAAAGAACTTTGCTTTGGACTAGCTTCTTAACATTAGACTTGACTCTTAACTTCCTTGACTTTGATCTTAATTTTTATTGAATTAGATTAAGGATTTAAGGTTATTATTTGTGTTCTGTGGTGATATCTAGGTGTTTAGAAATCCTTTGAAGTAATTAGAATCATTGTAAAGTGTTAATGTACCTTAGAAGGACTTACAAAGGCTTAACTATTAATCTGGGTACAAAATGCCAATTTAGGCGCATTCGGGGGGCGCCGCGCAATCCTCATTTGAATGAGACTTGGTTCTGGCACACTTTTTGCACTCCGTGCCAGGCCCTATGTGACAAAGGCCAGTTTCTTGTGTATTGAAGGCATGACGCGCCTGGCCTTGCCCAGGTGCGTTTGACGAAATATTTGACTCGTTTTTCATCTCTAAACCCTCCAAACCTCCCTAACTTTTTCACCAAACACTTAGGATCGTTATTACCCTCAATACCCAATGGATTCGACTACAAAAACAAACCTGAAAACCTGAATAAAATCAACTTTAAAATTGCAACAACTCAATCAACAAGAATTTAATAACTCTTTTCAAAAACTTCACTTCTCATCATTCAATCTACTAAAAATCATTGAATTAAAAAAGTTGGTGTATGCGTGTAATCCAACACGAAAAGATCTCACATACCTTGATAGGGATCACCCTCGATGAATTCCAATCGAAATTCCTTGGCTTTCTTGGCGAAACTTTTATCTTTCTCCCTTTTTCCTTCTTCTCTTCTCTTTTGATCAAGCCCTAAGCGTAAAGTTAATTTTCTAATCTGTACTAAAACTGGTTTTTACCCCAAACAAATCCCTAAATGGGAAAAAAGACTAGTTTGCCCTTCCTTAAATCCGGATTGGTACCTTTCTCAATCTGACAACCCAACTTCGGATAGACATATCTCCATCAAACAATATCAAACATGCGCAAATTCAATGGCATTGGAAAGATATCTCCAAGAGCTTTCGAACCATATAAAGAACTACTTCTAACTCATTCTGAACTAGAAGATATAACCGTTTGAAAATGACCAAAACTCACTTATTAAACTTAGAAAATTAAACTTAGAAAAAATTCCATATTTCTCCTTTTCTTTCCAAAACGAATATTTTTAGTTTCTTAACTTATTCTTATCTAATTAAAATTTGTGAGATTTTACAATGGTCTCACTATTGGTTGCACTTCTTCAGCTAGTGAAACTGCTTTATTATTTTAGGGACAACCTATTTTGGTTTGCTTTTTTCCTTACCACATCATTATCCCGTGTTATAGGAGCTAAATCCTCTAACTACAACCTATTTTGTGTAGTCACCACGTTCATCGATTTAGGATTTAGGTACGTGTTGTCAGGAAAACCTTGTGGTCTTGAATTCAGGGTCCAGATTACTTTTCTAAGTTATCTGTAGCTAACTGATTATTTCGCACATCAACAGCTAACTGGGCTTGATCAACCATTTTCTTCTAAACATCTCCTCCACACTCATGTTTTTGGAATGCTATTTGGGTTGCTCCCTCTGCATCTGCGGTTGGTACCCCTACGAGTTATCTTGCGGCCTATACTGATTATGCCCTTGATTTTGATTGTGATTTCCACCCCAAGAAAAGTTTGGATGGTAACGCCAACTTGGGTTATATGAGTTACCACAGTTATGTTAGCCTACTATTCTCGGGGCTTTTTCTACAAAAAATACAGATTCTGAGTTGCACAGCATAACTCTGCACTGTGATCACTTCCTCCGCAAATCTCACATCAAGACAGTGGTGGTTGAACTGCATTAACTTGGTAAAGTTGTTATCCTAGTGCCATTTTGCTAAAATGTGTACTCATCATATTCTGCATGGCAGAAATATGTGCAATAAGAGTAGTCATATTTCCAATACACCTGTAGTTTTCTGAACCATATGCTTCAGGTTGCCTCCGTTCCATTCTAGATTGCCCTGAGAAATCCGGAAAACTAGTTGAGAACTTCTACGAAAATCAAAGAAGTGAAAATAAAGAGGGATTCCTGAAACTCGATGTATACAATCTTATATATATTCAATTCATACTAAATGTTATCTAATAGAGCACAATCAAGAAAATTAGATTGTAGCATACCTCGAAGCCGATCACGCGTGTTCTTAATCCACTTACTAGAGTTTTTATCTTTCAAAGCTCCTCCAACCATCGCCATGTTATCATAATATTAATCACAATGTCAAAATAGACGTTTAGACACCAAAATTGATGCAATCGGAGATGTCCCGAAATCAAATTAAAATGGCATTATGTGACTCGATTGAGGATCCCAAAATTAACTATGTTAATAGGTCCCAAATAGCTAATGAAACTTGTGCCCCCAAAATTGGGCACAATTCAAGCTCAAAATCAGCACATGCTCGAAAAAAAGAAATGTTAAAAAATCTCTAGCGATCCTTCCGGACAGTTCTTTACCTTGATAATGCGCTCCCTACATTCTCTTGATACACACAAGTGAAACCCCACTGATTCCCAACAAATAACAAGTGAAAACACTCAATTTGAAAATCTCTAGCTTGAGTTACTCAGGTTTCAAAATGAGAGTTTGAAGATGAAATCGAATCTGGTATTAGAAGTTGACTTTCACGAACCCAGCCCCAATCCATTATCACGATAGTCAACAGAATAAGGTCAACCTTGGACCTTCTTCGTGAATGCGGAGGGTTGAAGTGACTTCTCTCCGCAATCGTGACACGCATCCTACGAATGCGATGACCAAGGTGACAAGCCTTCACAAACGTAGCCTTTGACTCGCTAACGCAAAGAGGAAAACAAGTCTTGCGCTAGCTGGTGCAACATCAAGTCATGCATCAAGGCTCAAAATCCCTGATAGGTGCTCAAAATATGTTTGGAACCCCACGCCCGCAAACGAGATATGATAGTCCACCGAATTCTGCATTTCAAACTTAATGAAGATATCCAAACTTCCAACCGAGGTCATCCAAGCACTATTTAAAACCAAATTTCACAAGGGGACTCGAAATGAGACTAGAAGCTTTGGGATTTGCACGAAAGGTTCGTCTAGACCTAAATCGATGTCCCATAGCTAACACATCCGTCAAAATTATATTATGAAGGTAGCATGCCTAAAGTCTTGAACAAAGTTACCCATTCAAGTTTCAAAAGATCCAAAATACAGAAACATGCACGAAATCCAAATGACGACCAGACGACTTAACTATCGATCGTTGTAAGTCAAATGGATTGAGGTCGATATAGAAAATCTCTAAAAGCTAAAAAGATTTGAAAATGGAGGAAATGACGTGAAGGGTTATTACAATAGTGCAACTTGTATTTGAGTCCTTGTGATCTCCTGTATTCTAGTTAGCAAACCAGAAATAATGAATGATGAAAAGAAAAAGAAAAGAACTATTTGAATCCATAAAAACAATTATTTTTTCTTAAGAAATTTAATCCCCTAAAGTATCTAAGGTTGTAGATTAATTCCTCCAAAAATAAAATGGATTAACCATTAACGAAATAGTGGTAACTCAACCTCAGAAGTCTAAAATATGTCTGACCTCTTTTGCTCCTAGCACACATAACAAGCTAGGCCATTGGTTATGGTACGATAACTAGTTATAGGCCACCTACGGGTTATGGTCCCACCGCAACTTTGAGCTTTGTGCTCCCCCTCCGCTCTGAGATATAGAGTTAAAGTTGGTCAAACCTATTTTCAAGTCATTTTTTAACTTTTGAACGTATTTGATAAAATTAAGAATAGCTTAAAATAAGTTTAAAATGACTATAAAAAGTTAAATTCTTAAAAATTATTTTTTTAAGTCAATCCAGGACAACTTGACAAGCCTAATAAAAGCAGTAGCTTTAGGCCTCTAAATTTGAGTGCCTCATTTTTAATATCGAGTATTATAAAAAATCAGAGGAAAAAAATATAAAGCCATTTAATAAATTTAAGATATTATGTGTCAAGAAAAATTAAATAAATTAGCTATAGTAAAAGAATTTCTAAAAATTAAAACTTAAGGCCTCTGTTCAATTTCTACTTCAGATTACTGATATGTTTGAGTTGCCTTCCAGTAGTTGGTGTCACTTTTATCACCCCAATATGAGCCATACTCTTAAAAACAAATTTGAAAGATAAAACCTATACCTAAACAAATCCTTTTAATCTGATCACCAAACTGGTTCTAATTAATGTATGATATAATAAATGCATCTTAGCAAAAATATGTGGTTGTTTGGATTGACTTAAAATTGAGTTAGACTTTTAGAAGTGTTTGACAAATTTAATGAAATAACTTTAAATAAGTCAAAAATAACATAAAATAAGTTAAGAAATGTTTGACAAGGTAAAAAAAGACTTAAAATATATTTTAAATAAAGGAAAATGCACAAGTACCCCTCAACCTATACCCGGAATCTCAGGGACACACTTATACTATATTAAGGTCCTATTACCCCCTGAACTTATTTTATAAGTAATTTTCTACCCGTTTTCAACCTACGTGGCACTAAGTTGAAAAAAAATCAACCAGCATTCAGCCTACAAGATAGTGCCACATGGATCGAAAAGGGATAGAAAATTATTAATAAAATAAGTTCAGGGGATAATAGGACCTTAGTATAGTATAAGTGTGTCTATGAGATTTCGGGCATAGATTGAGGGGATACTTGTATATTATCTCTTTAAATAACTTAATATAAGTTTAAAAAATCGAGAATAGGTCTCCCCTATTTTTTATTTTTCTTTTAACTTAAAAGTCATTTTAATTTTATTTTTTATTTTTAATTTAAAAGCTACTTTTTTGAGCTAATCCAAACGGGCTAGAAGAAAATTATATTACCAAATGTGAGTTGTTACCTTCACTTAAGCCCCTCTTAACAATAAAAATAATAACATCACTTTAAAAACGTGCAATCACTAAGTAAGAGTTTAATGATTTTATAAAATGATCAATTATGTGAACCTTTTACACTTCATGTGTGACCGTGTGTGTGTTGGAAATGATGGTAAGAACACGACTACCAAATTATTCAACCACACACCAGAATTAATAAATGATTTAGAATATCTTTAAGTAATATGATGAGATCCATTCCAAAAAAAAAAATTCTTTCTAAAGTATCAACCTTGTATTAAAATTAATAATAATATATTAAATATGTTTACATATAGGTTCAAACAAGTAGTGGAATATTCAAGCTACTCTTGAATCTCGATATCGCCTAGTTTCTACTAACAGGTGTAGATTATTGCAATGCACTTCGAGCGTGGTTGATAGCTTGGAATAATTAATCTTGAACGTACAATATCGTATGAGATACTATTGTGGTTGATTATGATGACTTGAAAGAAATTATCACAAAACGTAATGTAGTGTTTGATTGACGATACTAAATTAAATTTACGAAGAAATCTATATTTAAGTTTTTGAGTGGAGAGGTGATGTGAATATAAATATGTTATTAAATCTGAATAAGAAAGTTTATAAGACAATTTTCTGATTAATTCATTCTTTATTCTTTATTGATTAGAATTATGTATATTGATTATTCTTTGTTCCCTTTCTCTAGAGTTGTTTGCACACATGAAATGAAAGGAAGAGCGCGTTGAAGACATGCTAAGTGTACTAAGAGTTTATTTTTTAATTGGTGTACGAGTTGAAGTTTCGATTAAATTTAGATTGCATACTGAATAATTTATTTGACATGCTAAGAGTACAAGAGTTTATTTTTCATTTGATTTACGTGTTAAATTTTTGATTAAATTTAGATTGCATACTGAATAACTTATTTAAAGGTATTATTCCTATTAAAAAAATTTCTATACGTAAAACTCGAATTTATATTTAAGAGTGGAATAATTTTATCGATGCATCGCCATCCTTACAGCAGTCAAGTATTATTAGAGATGAAATAGAGATACAAAATTGGAGCTTTTAAGGGAGGCAAAGGCAGGCAAAGAGTCTCTATCTTCACACCCTCAATGTATATATTATGTGTGTGGATAATTATGGCATTTCTGGTGGTTTGGTACAAACATTTTGGAATTATATGATTCAGTTATAAAATTTCTGTTGGAGGCATCCTTCTGACCAAAAGTCGATAAGTGTGATCATATTATAATTATATAAAAAAAAAAGATTCTGAATTTGATGTAGATTATTTGTATTATTTTTGAATATTAATAATATTAAAAATATTTTTTTATTTGATTAATTATTAAATAAATTCTCAATATGTCAAATGACATAACAAGTAGTCTCAAACTCTTGTAGGAGTATCGACTTTTTAATAAAAAAATTTAAAAAAAATGTTGAAAACACTAAATTTGTGATAATTTAGGGGTGTGCATCACTCACTCATATTGTAAAATTGGAAATATATTTAAGTTTAGTTAGTAAGACAAAACAGATTTTTAAAATTTTCAATAATTAAAAATTCTAAATCTTGCATCAAATTATGTACCTGACTTTTTTTCAACTCCACTACCTACTAATATATCCACCACTTGCTCGGCAAATCATCTTACAAGCACTGTGGTCCAACTTGGTAATTTGTCAAAAATAATAAATGAATATTTTACTTTTCTTTCTTTTTTCTTTTTTCTTTTTTTCTAAATCAAAAAATTAAAAATGAATATTTCAAGCTTAAACTAAAAATTGAAGTAAACGAAATAATGAAAATCGTAAAGTATAAGAAAATTGGTTTGAAAAAAAATTAATTTTGATCGAAATTACTGTAACGATATCAAACTTTATGGAAGACATTTTACTCCACTACACTATTTAATAGTTATTTTAAAGATTTATATGTGTCACGTGAATATATTACTGTTTCTAATGATGCAATATTTATAATATCCACATGGATATATATATTACTTCAAAATATATTATTAAATAGTACAGAAATAAAAGATTTTTTAAAAAAATTTAATATTATTATAATAATTTCAATCAAAGTTCGATCATATTTCCCCTCAAGCATATAATGCAATTAAATATCAAACATCATTGAGTGTAACCACATGGTGGCTTAGCTTTTGCTTGAGAGTGTAACCCTAACTCTACAAAATATTTGTTTAAGATAAGTTGTGTGATTATTGCAAGCATATTTGCTCTACTTTGGGATGTCATACTCATCTTAGTAGACTAAGAGAGAACTTTTTTTATCAATACATAATAATAATAGATTAATTGAAAAATTAATATAATGCAATTGTTTTTCTAAAAAAAGTAATCAGTACCCTTCGAGGTGCCCTAGTGGTTTGAGCTTGTGACTTTCATGTTGGAGGTCTCAAGTTTGAAACCCCTTGCCAGCGAAAGTAAGGGGTTTATCTTTTGGGTCGAGCTCGTCGCATCAGACTTGTCTGGTGCGGGTTACCTCTCCTATATGGCTTGCGAGCTATTGCATAGGAGCGGGATTTTACCCTGTGCGCACTCAAAAGGGTAGCGACTGCAAATTTTCCTTGTCGTCAAAAAAAAAAGTAATCAGTCGAACTTGATAATTGGTATTGCTTTTGCATATTGTCTGAGTTATACAAACTTAGAATTGATACTTCAATAAGTCGTAGAACTTTATATGTTTTTTATTTGAGGTTGATATGTATAATTAAGGAGATGACTATTTATATGATCAACTTAACTATTAAATATACGGAATGCATACACACAAAAGTTTTTTCGAATTTTAAACCAAAAATATCTAATTAAAACATTTTATCGAGGGTTAGATTGTTCAAGTGAAAAATGACTTAATTTGAGTATATAATTTAAATATTCTAACCAGTTTAAGAAGCTAATTATGAATTAACTTCTTTTTTTTTTTTTTACAAAAAACAATACTAAGGAAAATAGGATTTTTCAAAAATTTAAGGTAGAATAGATCTTGACTTTGAGTTGCGGAATCTTTTGAAGAATAATAGGCACACGTACCTTTCTCATTTCCATGCGACTCCCAATACCCTAGTAGGTCCCAAGGTGAAGGCACTTTAATAAGGTAGTGCAGGATTTTTATTTATGGCTGTAATATTTGGATTAATTTTATATGATATTTGTCATCAGATATACGATAATTTTGTTCAGCAATACTAAGATAAATGTGAAGAATCATTTGCAAATATATATTTATTGAGTTTTGAATCTAAAACTTCATGGTTTTTAATTATTTAATTGACCATTAGGCCATAACATTGGATGCAAAATAGTGCATAATTATTTTTTTTTTATGATCCTAGTATTTGGACTAGCTTTTTCATAAATCATTTAATTTCATGGGTAGTGTTACCTTCACAAGTAACAGATAATATATAACTTTATCCATCAAAATTATGACAAATAGGAAGAATCACTTTCTGTTTTAAGAATTATTTTTTAAATTTTTGTTGAGTTTTGAAAATAAGACCACAGAGTCTCAATCACGAGGTCACATCCTTGTGTGCAAAGTAGTAAGGTGTTACTAATTTGTTTATAATTCTACTGTCTGAACTAGTTTTTGCGTATTTCAGTTAATTTCATGGATACCTGCTATCTTCCACCACTAACATATTATAGGCAACTGTGTCCACTTAGATTAAGACAGATTAGAAGAATCACCTAATGCTCTTCATTTTTGTCGAGTTTCAAACCAAAGATTTTGGAGTTTTCAACCACTAGGGTCACATCCTTAAGTGCAACGCAAAATCTCATTTAAAGAAAAAATAAATTTAAATGGCGTTAAAACTAATCTCAAAATATTAAAACTAGAGTTTTTTTTCTTCATTAGTTCAACTAATATTAATATTAATACTTAATGGAAATTACAGCTTGTCATTCATATATATATATATATATATATATATATATATATATATATATATATATATATATATATATACACACTTGGCAAAACGTGAATTTAGCTCAAAGAGTTAGTCGTGTTTCAATATTTTTGAAGTGCTAAAGAATTAAAGGTCTTAATTGTGTCATAAAACAATGACAAATAATGTACAATATATTTAATTTGTATTATACTATTCCTAATTAAAACAACTCCTCTCCTACCGGATAGAATGTTGGCTTTCTACTTAAGAAACTATTACCTAACCTTCTCACTTTCCTCTAATGGTGTGTTCCTCACGAAGGAAATAATAATTTCTTTAAAAAAATAAATTGATATCATACTTATTTTTTCATATTTAGAAGATAAGTTAAAAAATATTATTTCAAGAGCATGAAGGTGAGGCGTGATGATCAAGGTGTGAAGTCGATTGAGGGGATTGAATAGGTGGGGATGATGAGACAATAAATTGATAATTCTACTTTATATAACTTGTTTTCCATACATTCATTATGAAAATTATTTCTCTCATTTTAAAAAAAAATAATTATTTAACTAAAGAAAAAAAAATCAAATATTTTAGTCAATTAAAATTAAAAAAAAAACATTTTTCTCGGTATCAACACCCCAAGTCTCAAATAAATAATTTTTTCTTTTAGAAAAAAAAACAAATATTAAAAATATCCTCAAATTTAGCGTAATTTACTAGTTTCGTCCTTTAATATTTAGACAATAATAAAAAACTTATAACATGACTAATTAAGCTTATGAAACACCACTTGAATGACATACGCTCCTAATTCTTACAAAATCTAAAAATATTTTTACAACATTTTTCTCGAGCTCTTACTTAAAAAACTCATACTCCTACGGAAACTACTTATGTTATTATATGTGACAGATCGAGATATGGGCAAGTAAGTATGACGCGAGATTGGGTGCACGTGAAGAAAAGAAAGAAGAAAGAGAAAGAGAAAAAGTAGTATAGTATTTGTATTTGTATTTAAAACAACAAATGTTTTCTACAAATCCAAAGTGCTTATATGTATGTATTGTGATGTAAAAATATCAGAGTGTTGTTGGTTCAACTGAAGAAGAAGAAGAAATGATTCGTCTAGCACCATTATCAGAAGTACCAACAAATGATGAAGAAACCCACTCTTCTTCTTCTTCTTCCTCCTCATGGAGAAATTGGCTTAAAACTCACTTCTCTTTGATCTTTATCACTAAGAAATCTGACCTCAGGATTCTACTAAGTGTTCTTGGATGCCCTCTTTTCCCTGTTTCTTCCAATCCTAAAATACCCATTTCTCAAGTAAGTACGCATTCCTTTTTCTTCATTTATATTTGGGGATCCGCATATTACACTTCGACTAAATCTGATTCATGCTTGTAGGGGTTAAAATACTACCTTACAAATACAATTTTATATCTGATTAAAAAATAGTTATAACTTCACGACAATTTTATTCGTATACTATCAACAATTTGCACTTCTTTTTTTACAGTTATGTCCACATTGTGGGGCTCGATGCGAAAAGAAAATCAATTTGAAACTAGTATAATATATCAAAAATTATGTGATGTTTAATTTAGTATTGATTGTGTATATTAAATTAGTTGTACAATATTGAATTATTAATAAATGAAGACCATATAGGTATCGTCATCAGCTGAATACATAATTGAACACTTCAGAGCAGCAAGTGGGTGTAGGAAGATACAAGGGGTAGTAAAGAATATGTATGTAAGTGGAAAGGTATCAATGGCTATAGTGGATACTAGTTCACCTGCTAGTACTATTTCACAAAAAGGATGCTTTGTTTTGTGGCAAATGGTACCTAACAAGTGGTTAATTGAGTTAGTTGTTGCTGCTCACAAAGTTGTAGCTGGTAGTGATGGTAATGTTGCTTGGAGACACACACCTTGGCTTGGTTCTCATGCTGCCAAAGGCGCTATACGCCCTCTACGTCGAGCTCTTCAGGCAAGTCACATCATCACCCCATTATATTTTTCTTACTCATTTTGTTAAACTGTTAGGTCAGTTGGTGTGAGGGGTAAAAGTAAATAGCTCAGGGTCACGATTTTGGTGTCATGTTTGGGGTAACTTATCCCATCGTTCATACCATAATGATGGGATGAGTTATCCCAAGTTAACTAATAACTTGTTCCCAACCAAACGACCTCTTTGCTTAATAGACAAGTTTTTATCTTCATGGTGATGGGGAAATGTGAACGTGGATCTTGTTTTTCTCTTACCTTTCCCATGTTCGTCACTACACTTTTGGTCTATATTGCTTGGAATCTTTAAAAATGTGATCGGGATCCTTCAAAAGTAGTGCATTTTTTTAGAATCAAAATTTTTGGAGAGTTTGAGCAACTTAGCGTTTGGTGATGGTGTTACATGTGACCACTTATTTCACAATTTTTTGGGGAGTCCGAGCAAAATACGTGTTTTTTTTCAGAAAAGAACCAATTTCCCTTTGTATTAATCAGGCAAAAGCTTGTTTGTGGTGACTATTCTGTATTTTAGTAATACAGTTGTTGGTGTACTTGGGAATCTTCCAGCTTCATTTAATTTGGACTCAAGATAGATTATAGTTCTAGTATTCTATTAACGTCGTTCTAAATAAATGTGATTTGGGGTTTGATCTAGAGGCAAGACTTTTCTGTGCCAACTAACTTAGTCCTGCTAAAGGAAATCTCCTTCCCTCTCTTATTCCTAACACATAATTGGTGTGTAGGGGCTTGATCCACTGGCTGTAGCAGCAGTTTTCTCTGCAGCCGAATACATTGGTGAAAAGAATATATTGGGTATTGATACCTTTGTGCTAAAGTTATCCGCCAATCATCCTGACTTAACTGAAAGGAGTGACAATACAGCTGAGATGATCAAGCATGTCGTGTTTGGTTACTTCAGCCAAAGAAGTGGACTGCTAGTTTATGTAGAAGACTCATACTTGACCAGAATACAGTCTCCTGGTTCCCCTCCAACGTATTGGGAAACAACAATGGGTACAAAAGTGGAGGACTATCGGCCTGTAGAAGGCGTGATGATTGCACATTCAGGTTGTTCAAGTGTGATTATCACAAGATTTGGGGATAACTTGAAGGCTGGGCCTGCAATCACCAGAATGGAAGAGACATATACCATTGATGATGTTGCATTCAACGTCCCTGGTCTCTCTATTGACTCCTTCATTCCTCCTCAAGGACTAATCAAGGGATATCCTGAGGAAAATCTTGGCTGGAGGTCACCAATCGATCGATAAAAATGATCAAGCCAAGTCACCAAATATATATATTTTGTTACTTTTGATGATACTGACCTACAAACTGTTACTGAATATCTCAAGAGTGGTTTTTGTTCTTCCTCGTTGTTCTGTTTTATATGCTGCTAACAGATCATCATAGGAAATGTATTAATATCTTGTTTTTGGGTGTAATTGTTGAACTTGCTGTATCAATGTAGGAACTTGTTGTATCAATATCTCCAACTTCTTTAACCTGTATCAACAACAGATACAAATAAGGGGTCGTTTGGTAGCATGTATTATAAAAAATAATTCATACATTAGCCTTTTATATAATAAATACCTAGTTTGATACATCTTTATTCTATGTATAACTACTGCACACTATATTTGGTATTGCACATTCTATTTGGTATTGCACACTCTATTTGGTATTATGCTATGTATAAATTAATACATGAGAAATCATCTTATTAGCTACGAAAGAGTTTTTAATGCATATTAACATGGTAAAGATAGAATTTCTTCAATATCTTTTTCACATCCTTTCCACTATTTTGTGGAGGATATTTTTGTATACAATTTTTTAAAAGAAATGTACAAAGCATGTTATTTTAATATATTAAATCAAACACCACATGAGAGATTATCTAAGCATAATTAATGTGAGCATAATGAATACCAACATAACTAATACACCTCATTCAACACTCTTTTTATACATCCAATCAAGCGATCCTTTAAGTGTTTTTTATTTGATTGCATTATGCACCAATTAAATTAGAATTGGAGCATTCATGGAATGTAAATAAAGTATCTACTTTGTCAAAAGAGATGATTATGCAGTCTTGAGTAGGGGTGGACATGTGATGGTAGATGCTGCTATATGAAATTGAAAATTTTTATATATCAATATTTGGTATGCATTTAAAAAGTATTTGGGTATTTGATATTTTTAAAATAAATATTGACATCATATTGAATTATATAGTATCATATGCAATTTATATATATTACCAAAAATATATAAAAAGGCATAATGCACGTATTTGGACTTAAACTTGGCTTCAAATTTTAACTTTGACCTCCAACTTTCATAGTGCACAAACAAACACTTTAACTAACCAACCTTTTAATAAGTAAACACGCGAGTTCTACCTAGCAAAACACGTGATGTGCACGTATTTTGCGTGAGTTCGGAGTAATTTTTTAGGCCCACAACGGTAAAAAAATATGCTAAAATAACAACTCTATCCTTAACGAATCCCTTTTATATATATTTATATATATATTTCCAAATCAAAATCTCATCTGTCTTTCCTCCTCTTTCAGACCAAGATGTTTTCGTCTCTTTAAAACGATTTGTGCTCATATTTAGTGCAAATGACTTCTTATTTTTTTTGGTCATTATGGATAAAGAGTTATAACGAAGATTTCTTGGTTTGCAAACAATTAATCCAGGTTGTTAGTTTCTTGGATGTGAAGATGGTCGGGTATGGTTCCATTCAAAACACTTTTTTTTTTTTACATTTTACTTCTCAAGATTCAATTTTGGTAGTGAATTTGTTCTTCTTAAACATGTTGAATGCAAGTTTTTTAGGTGGTGTGAACTTGATTATACTGAACACGCTAGAATTAGTATTTCGGGATCACAAAAGAGGATAAAAAATATGATAAGAAAATGAAAAGATTAGGAGGAAATATCAAGTTTTGCTAATCAACTAGATACTATCTTGAATTTGTAGAGAGTTCATTATGTAGTAAATGTTTTGTAGATTGGTTGAAAAAGTTTATGCCAGAATCTTTTTATTCGTAATGTAGTTTTTTTATGGGTTAGTGACTGCCAATATGTATTGTAAGCAATCAAAGTAATGGATTGAAATGCACTATTTTAGAGCTGACAACAATTTCTCTCTCAACATTGGCTTCAATATTTATCATTTTTACAATTTACAAGGACATTACTTCAATATACTAGCGTGATTCACACACTTCCAACATAGTAAACACCTAACATCAAGGCAACCTACTATCAATCATAACAAACACCAAAAGACTTCACATAGAATAACTTAAAATCCATAAAACTAGGACAACTAATTAACCTCTGAAGATCTGTCTATACAAACATACATCAAAATAACCTAAGATACATCAAAATGACCAGTAATTGGAGTATACCTTTACAAACAATTATCAAAATAAAAAACAAAAAAAAGACCTCCTAGATCAACATTTATCCACATCACTTACACTTTAAACTCATGTGACCCAGTTACCCTTGGATTTGCTTTGGACCTTCTTCTTTGTCAATTGTTGAAGTTGATTTCCAATCATTACATCTTTTCCTTTCCATTTCAAACCAGGTGGCTTGAATCCAGGATCAAAATTTGTTTGTGATGCATCTTTAAATGCTTACCTATTCCCACTTGAGATAACCCTTTCACTTGATCTTCATGTCTGCTTAATCCATAGGACATTTTTTATAATACCTAAATAAAGATGTAAGAAAATCAATTAAAAAAAGGCAATATACATACGCTCATCACTCGTCTTCCAGTTTGTATATTTTTGTAAACACCAAATCTCATATCTCTTTCTCTTTTTCTTCCAACTAGAGAAAGGTGGTGGCATTCCAACTGAAGAAAGTGGTGGCATTCCATCTGAAGAAAATGATTTTCATGATCGGGGAGCACCCCCTAATCATAATCGGCGTATTTGTCCAGTTAGGGGCCTAAAACAAGTCTTATCATACATCATCGCATTTCATAGGTCAATAAAAATATAGAAAATTAAAAACTTTACATTGAAGTTCATATAGACTTGTCATATATCAAAATAGTCTACCATTGTCTCATACATAACCATCTGATATATGAATACAAGATTTGGGACATAGCCCTTACAACATTACACTAAGTCTCATAAGAGAATATAACTTAGTCTCAATAGATAAGAAAATGAACAATGTCTTTAGACTAATCAAATAACATGAGCTAGAGTAGTAGGCTTCGTCCTCGGACTTGAGGACTCACCAACTTGGAAATTAATCCAAGCTTCTTGAAAATTGGCCTTGAAACTCTTCAATGGACCAAACCTACATTATTGTAGAAATAGAGAGAATATCGATTAGTACAAACCACATGTACTAAGTATGAAAACATATGCTAGTAAAACATTTAGAAACATGCTAAGAAGGAAATTTGGTTTATAAGCATGCTAAGTTAACTTGAAAGCCTTTATGCATATTCTATGAATATAACCAAGTTCACTATATAGCAACAATAAGGCATTTTCATATTACATGTTCATGAACATCTTCGTAGTAAATCCATAAGCAACATTGTATCAATACATTACAAGACCTTACCTATAATCCCAATTCAAGTCAACTAGTGCAATGTCTATGTGAAGCCCCATAACCCCACATAAACTAAGTCAACTAGCAAAGAGACCACAAGCATTGCCCTTACATCATATAGCATCATAAGAACTATACATAATCTCATACATGACAATCTAGACCAATAACATGTATATCAAGTGAATGCAATATCATATGAGACCGACATTATATATAATCAACATTATGCATTTCATTCATAACATATGTGTATATAAAGAAATTACCCTAGGAATTCCCTCAAGGTTCACATATGCAATGTTTAGGTAAAGTTTCATTCCATTACCTACACTAGTGCACCTATCAAGTGATCCTAGTTATTATACATCTGTATACTTCCATTCATTCATTTTACTTTCGCGAAACTTCGCCACAACCGACAATAGACCATGTGAGCTAAACATGAAATCTGGTGTCAACCCCTCACACCAAAAGGAGGGCATCCTACTTGCCAAGGTAGGACATATACGTCGTAATAACATTTATGTGGATCCATTAGTTAGGTTTTCCTATGGGGGCACATAGATAAGAAACTAGGAGATTGTTTCTAGAAACTCTCTTTATGCTAATTCGTATTATAATTTCCATCTCATGAGACACTTGGTGAACCTACCTTCCTCATTGGAAGGGAAACCTCTCATTGTCAAGTTCACTCGGTGCTAAGTTACATATTCCCTTTTTTGAATTATCTTAGAGTCTTTCTTAACATTAGTTTATATCATAGGTCTTAGGAGACTAGCCCCTTGTATAACATGATCATAGCTCTTAGGTTATATAAAATGAGAATTTCCTTTCATCATAATCCAGCAATAAGTGAGAACATTACGTCATAATCATGGTTATAAGATGCATATAGGAATCACCTTCAATCTCTCATCATAACACACCTATCATCATCTCACAATTCATCACATTCATAACATGCTATCATACTCATAGTCTCATCATCTCCCTATCATACTCGCATATTCATACTCCAATTAAATCAACAACATCAAGAATAGGCAAACATAATTGAAGTAAATTATTCAAGGCCTTGAAAATCTTACCATGGCTTCCAAGAATCTCATCCAAGATCTTACCCTATATGCAATTATCTTTAACCAATAATCAAATTGCCATCATCATATAATAGTAAACTATGTAATACTACACTCAATTTCATATTACTCAATCATAAACCAACCTAAATCACAAGTTAGGGCTGAGGAAAGAAAAGGATTCATGGGCCTTTGTAGGGATTTATGTCAACGCCTTAGGGGGATACATTAATCCACACACAAATATACATAAATCATAAATAATAATTGAATTAATACCACACAATTTCATTTCAAAAGTAGACCCACGAATTTGGATGAAAAATAAGGTTTTGATGAACATTGAAATCAAATTTTTGAAGAGCCTCTTGAAGAAAAGGATACCAAGAATGAATAGCCTTCATACCTTGAGAATCCTTTAAGAATGGTGAAGAAAAGTATTGATCTTAAAGACCTAGAGAAAACTTGGTCTTCTTCTTCAATGGGGATCTATGGACTAGTGAGAGAAACTAGAGGGAAGTGAGAGTGATTTTGGTTTTAATGGGGATTTGATTTGGGTGGGTAATAATGACTTAAAGATGACCTAAAATAAATATATATTCATTCCCTAAATTATCCAAAATACCCCTCACTTAATTGGATCTTTTTTGTGAAGTCAACTTGACTTGAAAATGATGTTATCAAATATGGGACATGGTTGCGCGTCGTGGAGGAACCTCCAAATCTTTTTTATGGAATACGATTTGAGGAATAGAGGTTCGTGACAGCCTCTTTTCATAAGGAATAATGTACCTTTGGAGTGTGGTCTGCCGTCGCGCAGGCACTCTCAAATATGGGTTGTTTTGCAGGGTGGTTGGCGGCCTCCTTGTCAATATTTGGGTCTCCTCAACGACTCTAGGGTGCTACTTGGGGGGTCGTTATTGGACGCTTTGACCCTATAAATATTATTTTATCTATTTAAAGTATTTTTACAAGTTTTAAACTTCATACTACACTCTCAAACCTTCACAACACTGAAGGACGTCTACTAGTTCGATTTTGCTAGTTTCTAGACGTCATGGTCGTCCCTTGACGTTTTGGATCTAATAATTCTAAATCAAGTTTATTTCCTTCTTTAAGGACCGGAAACAATATTTTAAAGCCTTAGGCACTAGGTGAGACTCTAGCCTAGGTCCTTGGATTTCTAGGGTGTACAATGATGTCCATGTAGTTGAAGAAGATGTTGCCCTTGTAGTTGGCTTCTTTTTCCTTTCTTTAACCTTTGAAGTATCTTCACATAAAGAAGAGGCATTTTCGGTGCTAGGCGCCTCACTGGTGGTTGTGAAGGTTGCTTGACTGGTGGTTGTTGAAAGGGCCTTACAGGCTGTTGTGTGGACTGTTAAGAGGGCTATAAAGACACAAAAGTAGAAGTATAGAACTGATTAAAACATAAAAGAAAGACAAAAATCTTACCACTGATATACAAGTTCTTTTATTATGCCCAACTTGATGAGATTTGGAAAATGACATCTTCTTTCCATTCTTTGATGCTTTCCCCCACTTCTTTTTTATTAGTTCATCATTATCTTTTCTTCTATATCTACTTGGTCTTCTAGGCATTGGCTTCATTGGTGGGTTATTGGTGTCAGGCCACATTACCATAATTGGATATGAGTTGTAAAAAGTACTTATAAACACTTGGGAATGTATCTCTTTTTGTAATAATGTTTCACATAATCTTCTGGTTCTTCCCGAATATGATGTAAGGCACAAACTGCATGATGGTAGGTATGCCCCTCAATTGCCATAGCCTACAATTACATATCTTTCTAGTCATGTCAATTATGTATTTATAATCTCCTTCTTGGATTTCAAAATCCAATGTCATAATTCTAATTCACCCATAGTGTCCTGCCAATCTCTTTGTTTTCTTCTAAAATCAGTCTTTCCATAGGTGAAATGTCACTGATCCAAGTATATGCAAACTAAATCATAACTTTATGCCTATCCATCATTTTATGTCTAATATCTTCAAGAATAGTAATCATAGATTTATGTCTAGGGTCAACAAGGCACAAATTAAATGTTTTACTCATATTAGTTTTCACCATAATACACTTTGATCATTCAGTAAATAAAGCTCTACACCAGTATTCTTTGTTGTATCCAAGCAATGCCTCACATATTTTATGACCCAAATTTTCTATATATTAAAATTCATCTCTCAATTTAACCTCAAAACTAGTTGAACACACCTCCAAAATGCTTTTTCCTTTCCTCGCCTCTCCATCTATTTTGCCAATTTGTCCAAATATTTCTTGCACATGTTCTTGTTTCAGCAGTAGAAAGTAAGATTTCAGCTGCTACCTCAAGACCCTAAGAAATATTAAATCAATAACATAAGAAACGCTAACAACATCACTTAGTTCACACACTAACAAAATCCACATGCATTGACAATAACTAAGAGAAATAAAAAAAATAATAACTAACTTCACTTACTTCACATACTAGCAACATCACTTACTTCAAAAACTAACAAAATCCACAAACAGGGGCAATAACTAACAAAACTAAACAATTTTAAGGCATATATTAGCATCCTTAACTTACTTCCAACACTAAGTGAAACTTGACAATTACTTCACACACTAAGTGAAACTTGACAATTACTTCACACACTAAATGAAACTTGACAGTTACTTCACAGACTAACAATAGTCAATTTATATTTTTAACCTTCTCAAAAGTATGCGTATGTGCATCATGTTCTCTCAATCTGTGTTATGCATTGTTTTGGAAAATATATTTCTTTAAAAGATGAGAAAATCCCACTACTGTTGGGGAATTGTAAGGATGATGTTAGAAAAATCAGTGATAACTTGAAAGCCAATGTTATTTTTTGTATTCCTGCTTAATCACAGGTCACTAACCTTTTATTAGGACCAAAGTTGTAGGCCTTAGGATTACTTTTTGGATCTTATATAAGCTAAAACCTTTGTTTGAATGAGCAAAGTACTTTATTGATAAGTTGTACTATACTATTTTATACTATTTTTTGTGGCTAGGTTAAGTCTAGTGCTAGGACTTATGCATATATTCGAGGATGTTACCTGATGTTGAATCTTCACATCAAATATTTATCTTGATCAAATTTAAATATACACGTTGTAGTTTGGCAAAAAAATATACTCATCGGTGTCAAATGTTGTCATTTGTCAAACATTCTATGTGCGCTTGTTACTTGAGTTAGAGATAAGTCTCCATTAATATAAAAGATTTATCACCAAACTTAATATTGGTGGCTCAAATTTCTTTTTTACTTTGTATCAGGACATCATGTGGAGTTGATTCAACTGATGTGGTCTTTGATATACCTTCAGAACATATTGTATCAACACTAAGTGGTCACTCAGAGAGGGTCTGTTATCTTTTTTCCTAGAAAGAATTTTT
The DNA here is from genome assembly GCF_036512215.1 of Solanum lycopersicum. Taxonomy (NCBI): domain Eukaryota; kingdom Viridiplantae; phylum Streptophyta; class Magnoliopsida; order Solanales; family Solanaceae; genus Solanum; species Solanum lycopersicum. The sequence continues at coordinate 20,100,336 of NC_090802.1, forward strand.
GATTCATTATATTCTCCTTTTTTGGTATCCTGATTAAGACTTATTAACACAACTATACCCAAAAGATAGTAAATACCCACTAACAACATCCACAAATTTCAACAATAGTAAATACCTAAAGGACAGTAACACAAGGCAGTACCTAACATAAATAAACAAATACAGTATAAATACCTTTTGCATGTCAGACATGATTGTTATGCCACTTCCATCACCAAGTTTCAAGTCTTCAAAGAGATAGTTTCTTGATCAACCACTCTCTAAGCTATTTAATACATTTGATTGTTTTCATTTTTTTCCAACAACCACTAACAATTCTCCTCTACATGCATCCTTCAAAAAACATCCATCCAATCCTATAATCTTCTGTAACCTTTCATCCATCCATCTTTCAATGCAGCAAAGTAAACATAAAAATATTTGAACAAGCTTAAGCAAGGGACTGTTTCATTATCAGTTCTATCCCAACAAAAACTCCCACAAGTTTTACTCTTTATCATATTGACATAGTCTAACAATCTTGAAAATTCAAACTTTCAATCATCCAAGAACTTGACAATAACATTCATTTTTGCCCTGTGACATATTGATCTTCCCACTATTAAGGCCCATTCTTTTCTTAATGTCTTTTAAAGCTTATGAACTCTCATGTCAGGTTGAGATATTATTCTATTCCTTATCTTCATTTCTACATATTTGGTTGTGTACAACCTGTTCTTATTCTTTGAAATACATTTATCAGCAGGTATTTCTTCACAAAAAAATTTTCAGAATCTTTATCCAAACTTGCAAAGATTTCCCATTTACACTTTCTTCATATTTTACCTAACTTTATGAGGTTCATTAGGTTTAAGCTTTAACTGAATTATGTTGAACAACATAATTAGTAACAACCTTTTAAAATTGATTTGTACTCTTAGATGTCATACCCAACTCAAAGAAAGAAATGGAAAAAGAAGAAGCATACCCCAGTTTGTTGTTTTTTCTTCTGGAAGGTAAATCAACACCTGGTTGTGCTAAAACATCTAGCTCCTCCTCACTATCTTCACTTGGTTCATTTTTAATGAATCAATAAACACTTCATCATTTTCCAATTTCCCATTATATTTGGCTGCCTTATTGGTGGAGATATTCTCAAAGCGCTTATCTATGCCAACTTGTCGAAGCTTAGCACTTTGATCCTTTGGGAGTTTTCTAGTTCTCTTTTTTTGTTTTGCAGGTTTAATTTTTTGTCTTCCCTATGTTTTTATCTAAAAAACTTAAAAGACGACCCACTCCACAAATCTTTAACAAAGTCATATAATTGGCTGTAACTTTCTAACTTGACAAAATTATGGATAATAGGGTCTTCACTAAAAAAAACACCAACTTCATCATATCCCATGTCTTTTGCATATGATTTCAGTCAGGTTAAAGAGAAGTAGTCCTTAACTATGCTAAATACGATGTTTTTCAGTTTTGACACATATTGACCTTTTATAAAAGCGACCTCAATGGTGAAAATATCTATAATATGACCCATATGTATAAACATGTAAGAAAATAATTGTTTTATCCTCATGGTGTTAAAAGATTCAACTTTATATCAAAGATAAACTTTCAAAATGGAAAAACCGAGGCATACTTGAACTAAATCGAGGAAGATCAACAGATGAACTAAAGCTTCACCACAAATCTTGAACGATTTCCCCTTTGATTCCCGTATTTGTATTCACCGGATGATCTAGGGTTTGAGATAGTTTTGATTCAAAATGGGGTGAAATGAACCGATGGAAGGCTTTAACTCTTGTTGATAATTGAAATTAATTTTTTAGTTATAAAAGTGATGTGTAAAATGTTTAATTAGTTGACAGCCATTGATTGACTCACTAATACACGTGGGAGCGTTTGCATTTCACGCACTTTGGTTCCAAAAAATGTGTGTTTATTTATTAAAAGGTTGAATAATTAAAGTGGCTGTGCACTATAAAAGTTGGAGGTCAAAGATAAAATTTGAAGTCAAGTTTATGGTCCAATATATGTATTATGCATAAAAAAATTACTCCACTTAGTTAAAAGTTGAAACTTTGACTACTCTATTTTGATTGAAGTGTACTTATTGTGTAATTGATTAATGCCTGGAAAAAAATCGTATCTAATAACAAGAGAAGATCACATGATGATAGTAGCAAGCCCAAGAATAAAGAAACGTTTAGGATGTGACGAGAACGGAAAAAGATCTCCCATTATGTCATAGGAAACCTTGAATATCTACCTAATAAGATATCAAGAAATTCCAAGAAGCTTTAGTTATTTTTTAGTTCTTCCCTATTTTAGCATCTATGATTAAGGAGCTTTTGGAATTTCCTCCTACTTGTATTATTAGTCAGTAACATGTATATGAATCAATATAAGTCACATATCCTTGAAATCATGCTCACAAGCCTAAGCAAATAATCCATAATATGACACTTGTACTCGCATGAATGTTCGTCATCCCATTTATAGAGGTCCCCATTAATCCATTACCTCCTTAACTCACTCAAACATTTCATTAACATTTCATAAAGAGTAAAAAATGTCTTCACTTCACTTTCTTTAATTAGAGTTCTAAAAGTCAAATTTCAACCTTTCTCTTCTTTCCAGTCTCCAAATTATAAAATAAATAAATAAAAGAATCTTAAGCCCGTCTATGTGGCACTCTTATAATTTAGGAGTTTTATTTTACCTTTAATCTCACTTCTTCAACTCTTGTGTCCCTTCATACTATGGTTGGCAACGGAACTGGCATTCTCCCGGTTCCGATCTGTTACGTCCCGGTCCGATTTTGTTCCGGTTAGTCATGGTATGGACCAGTAAGAACAAGGTCCGGGACAGCTAACGGGACAGAAACCGAATTTTACCGGTAAGTCCCGATCTGGTAAATCCCGGTTACGGTCCTGGTCCGGTTATTTTATTTAAATTTTTTTATTTTTTTCTGAAATTTTGCCGTTGAGAGCCGTTGGGTAACAACTAGTGGAGCCCACTAATGACTCTTTTCCCCTTTTTACAGCCTATTACATCCCCCTACCCCCTAACTTTTTTTATTACCTCAAAATTTTAAGAAAATACATATTAACCCTTTTTTACCTATATACCCCTAAACTTTCATTCTTTTCAATCACAAATTTACAAAATCATCTTCTATTCTCTCAACTCTCTGCTCTCTACTTATGTACCCTCTAATTTCTTAAAATTATTGAAATTTCGATTTTGTTCTTTGAAAATTGGATTTGGAGCTTCAAAATTCAACTTTCTACTTTCCACTTTCAGCTTTTGGCAGTCATGAACGTCTACTTTTTAAGTAGATGTTTGGTACACTCATTCCGACTTATAATTCACATCTCATTTATACAATAATGAATTTTATTTATTTTGTGATTAATTATTTGTTTGCATTACATATTTTGTATTATATATAATCTACTCACGTTTAATATTTGAATATGGATTTCGATAAAAAATATTGTTCAAAAAGGAAAAGGTAAAAAAAAGTGTAATTAAGAGTGTTCAAAATATGTTTAACTTTACATCCTCCAATAAGAAAATTGGTAGTTCTTCTAGATCTAAAACTAAAAAATCTACTATAATAAGAATGAATACGGAGGATTATACACATGTTAATAATATTATTTCTTATATTGATAGTAATTCTGGATTAGATCCTTATCATGAACATTTACAAAGACGGTTTGGTAATTTTAATGAGGTTTTGCTTCAAGATGAGGATCATGATCATGATAATGATGATTATATTGATACGCCTAATTTTAATGATGATGTAACTGAGCCATGTACGGCTACAAGTACTCCCAGTCTCGCTCCCTTTCGTTGTCCTGCTCCCGTTTCCCCGTACATCCTAGGCCTAAGGTAACATGCTAAAAAATCAGTTGTGTAACAATTTATGACACAAAATGAATTTAAAATACAAGCTAATTGTAAAAATGTAAACATAGATTAAATCATAAAACTGTTGAAAAACAAGGTGGGACGGGACAATTGAGTAATCATTTAATGTCAAATAAAAATAAATTTTTGCATGCAAAATCGATAGCCAAAGCTAAAAACAATGGTACCCTCCCCCCCCCCTTCCTGAAACTGTAGGAGTAGGTGGCTCTAACATGGTCCAAACACAATTAAATCCTTCTAATGTTTCTGGCTCTAGTTTACTAGGGTCATATAGCAGAGAAAAAGAACTTGAAGAATTAGCTAAAATGATTGTCGTTATGATTTTTCCATTTAGTTTTGCTGAAAATCCCGGATTTATAAATTATATTCAAATTATATATAACCCACATTTTAAAGATTTTGCTAGAAATACAATTAAAAAGGTTGTATTGATTATCAAGCACAACATTTTCAATATCTTTGTTTTTTATTTTATTATAATAATTGTAAAATAGCTATTACTTCTGAGATGGACCATAGTATAAACGGTAATTGATTATTTGACTGTACTGCACATTGGATTGATGAAAATTGGACTATGCAAAAAAAAATTAGATTATAAATGTTGTCAGATGCAAAAAATCGGTTCTTATATAGCTCAATCAATTTTAGATGTTTTAAAAAGTTATGAAATATGTGATAAAATAAGTAGTATCACCTTAGATAATGTTGCAAATAATACAGTTGTTGTTGAATTGTTAAAACCTTCTCTTTGCCCTATTTAAGGTGATGATTATCATATTAAGTGTGTTGCACACATATATAATTTGATTGTTAGAGATGGTATACAAATGTATGATAACGGTTGCACAAAAATTGAAAATGCATGTCATTTTATATTTAAATGTAAAGTTAAGTCTAGGCGTAGAGATTTTTTCAAAATCGTTATTTTAAATATAATCTTCCACCAAAAAAAATTCCAAAAAAGTATCTACTAGATAGAATTCTTTATATGAAATGCTTGTAGTCGCTTATGAGTATAAAAACCCCTTAAAATGGTTTGGAATGCTCATAATTCAGATATGTCAATTGGACTCGATGATAGTAATTGACATGACATATATGAACTCATAAATTTCTTAGAAGTTTTTTTACTTAATTACCAAAAGAATGTCTGTACTTTATTATCCATCAATTTGCATTGTTTTACCTGATATTTGTATGATTTCTTCTAAATTTTATAAATTTAAAAATAAACCAAGATTTCAAGAAACTATTAACAAAATGATTGAAAATTTTTAAAAATATTATTTTTCTATTGCTCAAATTTATTTAACTGTTTGTTTGTTAAACCCTCATTACAAAGATGTAGGTGCATCTAATATGCTTGATAAAATAAATTTTAACTTGGATATTGATAGTGAAAAAAAATTAAATTCCTAGCTGTCAAAAAGTTAAAGATAGCATAAAATTTGAAGCTAGAAAATCGTATGACTTATATAATTCTAATATAAATTTGTCAAGTAATCAAGAACCTGAAAGTTCTAGGAGTAGACTTAATTAAGATAATATTGATGATTATTTAGATTCTTATCTTGAACTTTCTCACAATAATAGAAATGATTTTGATGCATATGTTAATCAAAATACAGAACCTACTGATGATGTTCTAGCATGGTGGAGAAATCGCAGCAAAGGATTTCCAAAACTTCAACCGATGGCTCGAGATGTATTAGCTATTTAGGCATCTTCAGTAGGTTCGAAAGGCGTGTTTAATGCAACATGGTTTCAAATTGGAGGGCATGGGCATTCACTAGCAGCAGATAGCTTGGAGATATCGATATTATTTAGAGATTGAATTAATGTCGAGAGAAGAAATTTGGGTCGTGATCCACTACCGACCAAATTCCAAAGTGATGTCGAAAAAATAATGCAAGATTATAGTGACGACGGGATTGAAGCAATGGAGGATTTATCTATTCAATTAATTCCCGATCATGTTACTATCGAAATGTTAAATGATTTTGAAAGGATCTCTATCGTAGCACCGACTATTAAATTTAAATGTTTAATTGTCTATTAGTATGAGTATGATAATTTGAGATTTAATTCAAACAAAACCCTTTCTAGAAGGTGGCTGTGTAGATTAGATCTTTTAATACTCTACTAATATTTTTGTAGATCAAATTGTACTATCAAATTAAAATTAATTAAAAGTCTAGGCTATTTGCCTTAATTTTTTTTATTATTGTATTAAATTTGATTTTTATTATTTAAACTTTTATAGTTTTTAAAGTTTGAAATTTAAACTTTTATAACCTCAAGGTTTGAATTTTAAATTTTTAAACTTTTAAAGTTTGACATTTAAATTTTCAAACTTCTAAAATTAAATTTTTAACCTAAAATTATAAATTTTTAAATTTATATAATTTAAAATTATATTCAAAGCTTCAAACTAATATTTAAATTATATATCTATAATTTGAAAGTTTGAATTTTAAAAACTATCAAACTTTCAAACTTTAAACTTTAAAGTTTAAAGTTTTACAAACTTTTAAACTTTGAAGTTTATAAAGTATAAATAATTAACTTTAAAAGTTTGAAAAGTATAATTTTTAAACTTTAAAACAATAATTTTTAATTGATTGTAATAAAAAAAATTTAATTTATAGTTCGGCTAGTCCTGGAATCTAGTCCGGTCCAGTTCAATTTCGTCCCGGTTTCCTGGCGGATGAGTAGCGAAAAAATGTAGGAACTACTGGTACAGACCCGGTTCTGCTACGATTCCTGCTGGTGGATCCCATTTTTGTGTCGGTTGCGGTTACCACCGGTCCGGCTGTCCCGATTCCGAACCCGCTGCCACCCTTACTTCATACTGTTGTATATTTTTAGTTGTATCTCTTAAGGAACTAATTATAAAAACTAGACAAATCATATATGTTCTTGTATCTTCTTATTCGTGACAAATTTCATCCCCAATTATGAAACATTCTTGATGGAATCAAAATTGAGGAAGAGACAACAACAAAGAGAATAAATTATGCTGCAACTTCATAAGGTACTTGTACATGTTTATATATATTTTTAGGAGTTAAAATATTATTGTATTAATCATATCTCCAAAATATTGTAAAGTTTGGCCGATATATGGAAAAGTCACAATCCTCTAAAGAGGTACAACTCTTTGAAAAAGTTACAATCCTTTGGTTATTAATATTTATTAGGGTGTCAAAAATGAATCCAAACATATATAACCCGCCCAACCCGCCCAAAATTTTGAGGATTGGACTCAAGATAATTTGAAATGGGTTCAATCTCAACCCATTCAAGCTTAACCCATTTGAAGAAAATTCTCGATTGAGCCCAATTCAATCTCCAATTTCAATCTGTTTTAAATTTTTTTTATTAAGATATATTCCTATATTGAAGGTATAAATTATTATTTATTTAACATCTTTTAGGATTTATCTATCTATTTGTTACTTTTTTAACAAAAACTTCTTGAGAATAAATTCAAATTGTGATTATAAAAGTGAATTATCAATATGTTAAATTATTGAGATTAATCGGTCAAATTGGGAGGGTCAAGACCCAACCCATTATTTAGCCCATTTGAGCCTAACCCATTTGAGTCCTAAGTAAACTTGGGCGGGTCAAGACCCAACCCGATTTCTATTCAACCCATTATAATATTTTCAGTTTCAATCCAACCCGCCCATTTGACACCCCTGATATTTATCATACTTCTTTGAGATGATAAATAAATCTGACCATGGTCCACAAAGTTTCTTAAAAATATATAGTATATAATATAAAATATGTACTAAATTGGGTGTTATGAAGAAAAATAGAAAACTTAGAAAATTTGTTCACAACTCTTTGGAAAAGTCACAATCATTCGAGGTGAAACAATGTCCTTTTAGTACATTTTTCATATTATAATATAAATAAATATAGAATATGAACTACATTAGGTGGTTTAGGTATAGAAAAGAAGGAGAAATAATTCTTCAAAAGAGACATATGCTTATTGTGCCTTATCAAAAAAGGTACTATGAACATGTGTTTATTGTACCTTATCAAAAAAGACACAATTATTTCAAAAACTTCACAACTCTTTAGAAAAGTCACAATGGAAAAACAATTCTTCAGAAAAGACATGTACTTATTGCGCCTTATAAGAAAAGATAGTATGAAAATATATTTTTTTGTACCCTATCACAAAAGACAATATTCTTCAGAAAAGTCGCAATCCTTTGGATTAGTCACAACCCTTTGAAAAGATCACAACTCATTAGAAAAGTCATATTTTTTTTAAAAAGTCACAACTCTTTGAAACAATTTAAACCCTTCAATTTGAAAAGATGTATGCTTTTGATATTTTATAATATACATATAAATATTTAAATAAATGTAGTATAATGTAAAACACAACAGATCACTAATGGGTTACTATTATAATTGAACATTCAAGTATCATGACCCTAACCCATCGTGATTGGTACCCACACTTACAAGCGGGGTGAGAACCAGTACTACTATTCAACTAAAGCAATTAAACTAAACGTAAGACATTTAAATTACGGAAGCAAGTTAAATAACTAAGCTAATTTTCTTTACTAGATAAAGATGTAATAACTAACTAATAATGCGGAAGATAAACCTAGAATCTGAAAGTTAATGTACCAAAACTATAAGGATATCCATGTCTAACAAGAGGATTACTAACGAACTATCAACTAACTAATGCAAGATCTAGGTTTGGAAATGGTGGACGTAGACTAAAGAGAACCACATGGCATCCCGAATGAAATGGGTCACCCTTGAATTCTTCAACAATCATTGATCTCTTTAGTGAGGTCTGTCAACAGTCGCGTGAATGTGACGCTCAAGCCTACGCTGGCCGACACAAAATGACCGTTGTTGGCCTTGAGAACCCTTAGTCTAACTTACTCAACTTAGCAAAAGATTGAACTTAACTCAGTTATAGAGTTGGAAAATTTCTCATAGAATGACTTTAAATACTATTTTAACCAAAATGACACTTAAGTCTCAAATATAGAATCTAAAATAAAGAGACACAACTAAACTACTGATTATCCATCTATAAGTCCTCTAAAACTACTTTTGTGAATGTTTGGACATACCCCACAACATTCTGAAATAGACAGATTGGAAAGCATAAAAAGTACCCTCCAAAATGAAAAGAGACTCACCACTGACTCTGGATCTCAAACTGGATCAACTAAGCATTGTGTGATGATCCTTTACCTGTGTTTGCATCATAAAACAATGCAGACCAACTGACATCAGTACATTGAATGTATGAGTATGCGAGTTGGAATGCTAAATCAATCTTGAAAGGATTAAGAATAAACTTACCTTGGCTCTACTCAACTTAAGAAGTCACAACTCAATATAAAGCAATAAAGACACATGCAATATATACAAAGCTTGTAAAACAGTATAAACACTTAGTTCATTAAAAGTTATGCAACAATAATAAACTCAATTTTTTTGGCAAGTAAACATTTTATTTACCAAAATGAACATTTAGAAAGCAGAAAAAAAAACTGACTTGGACAATCTTGCTCCAAGATTTGCTAATCTAACCTTCTAAGCTACTATCGTGACTCCTATACTAAGTATACATATTTAGTTGTTGTAGTATACTTCCTATCCTCTTCTCTTGATATCCTCTTCCAATTATTTATCTAATGATATTCCTAATCATGTATTCCTCATTTCTCTGCTTGAATTGAAATATTCTGCAATTACGTTGTATCCATGTGTGGTATCTAGTACTTGCCAGAGCCATCCTGTAAACTTGTGTTCTGCTATTCCTGCCTTTCATATACATTATTGCCCATTTACTTCTTCATGCCCTCGAGAAGCTGGAAAGTACCCATGTTGCACACCATCCACAAGCACTCCAAAGTCTTCATTACATAAACATCCATATATCAAATTCCGCCATTTTTCACAAAAGCTCATTCGATCCAAAAAGATGCTTTTGACATATCCTGGCTTTCTTTTGACCCCCCCCCCTCCCTCCTATGTTGTCTTTATGTTAAAATCCCCTATCACTTAAATCCACCTCATGCGCCAAGGAGATCTTTCTTGCCATGCCAGTATCTTATTCAATACTCCAGCAGTGAACTTACAGGTGAAAAAAAGATGCTCTATATTTTCTTCTTGCCCTTGATATAAAGAACATATCAAGTCAAGTGTTACTCCCCACTTTTCCATTCTATCCTTTATTGCAAGACGTTTATTCAGTGCTATGTATGGTGAACCATAATTTGACAATAACAATCTTCTCCATTCAACTTTCTCCCTGCTTCCTCGCATTTTTTCATACATCTTTTTAATAAAATAATGCTCTATTTGTGTCAAGCTTTGTTCACTGCATCCAACAACTTCTAAATATTTATATGCTTTAGTAATTCTCTGCACAAGCCAAGATGCTTGATTTGTTTGTATGCCCCATATTCCATCCTTCCCGTAATAGCTATGTATCCACTCCACCCATAACTTGTCCTTCTTCTTACATAAATTCCAAAGGAGTTTCCCTATTGCAGCATTGTTCCAGATGAACACATTAAGAAAATTCTTTCCTCCATTTGCCTTGGTCCAACATAGTTGTTCCAAAGCTATCAATGCTTTCTTTGATGCCTCCACATTTCTAGTCCACAAGAACTTCCTACAAATACTCAATGGCATGTAAAATCTTTTTTAGAAGAGCAAATATTTGTGCCCAAAATGTTTGTATTAAAAATAGGAAACTCTTCACCAATTGAGCTCTACCAGCATAAGAGAGGAATTTAGTGGTCCAGCAAGTTACTCTACTCAACATTTTATCTATAAGAGGTTTACATTGTACTATAGAGACTCTTTTGGTACTCAAAGGTATTCCCTAGTGTCTAAATGGTAGTTCACCTTTCACAAACTTTAGATCCTGCGTTATCTAGTCCTGTGTTGCCTTATTTACCCCCACCAACATACACACTGTTTTTATCCTCATTTGCCACCAACCCTGATGCATTAGAAAAGTCCATAAAACATTTATACAGACTCCTGGATGACTTGATATCACCTCTACAGAACATCAACAAATCATCAGCAAAACTCAGTTGAATAATTCTCTTCTTGTGACATCCTGGATCATAATTGAAATCTGGATTTGAGTGTAGCTTTGTTAAATTCTGAGTGAGATAATCCATTGCCAATACAAATAGAAGGGGGATAAAGGATCCCCTTGCATAACCCCTCTTTGAGCTTTGAATGGCCTTTCGTACTTCCCATTGACTTGAATTGAATAAGTAACTGTGGTTTCACTTAAACACTCTTGCTGGAAACTTCAATTCATATTATACTTGCTCCAAAAACCTCAATTGAATTGAGTCAAAGGCTTTTTTCATATCCAATCATGCATCTGTTAGAAATACCTTTCCTTCTATACCCATTCAACAATTTTCATCAATTCTAGAAATTATTTTTACAAAGACTAGCATAACACTAGTTCATCATACAATGATCAAGTAACTCCTTATGATAGTTATATAACACTGTTGTGAATCGTTGTTCCAAGTGTTATAGCATATTTTCATTACTTAATTATGGTCCAAAATACTAAAATTTGGTCAAATTTGATTTTTCAATTTCTAAATCGCTCAATTTATCGATTAACTCATTCTTGAAGTGACATATGCTGCAACATATGCATGTTCTATTCGAAAAATTGCAACAAACATGCCATATGTGGCAAAAAATGTATATCCTAAAATGATTTTTTGGGGGTTAGTTCAATTAAGTTATCACCAAATTCAACATGTAACACTAATATATAGTCCTACAACATGTCAAAGTACAAAATTATGATCTAATACAACAACCTTCATCAATTCTATCAATTGTTTTTACAAAGACTATCATACCACTAGTTCATCATACAATGTCCAAGTAATTCCATATGATAGTTATATAATACCCTTGTAAATCGTTATTCCAAGTATTTTATCATATTTTTAATACTTATTAACGTCCAAAGTACTAAAATTTGAATCAATTTGACATTTTTTTCATTCCTAAATCACTTAATCTATGGATTAAGTCATCCTTGAAGTGACATATGTGGCAACATATGCACGTTTTGTTGGAAAAATTGCAACAGACATGTCATATGTGTCAAAATATTTATATCCCAAAATGTGATTTTTGGGGTTAATTTCAATTAAATTGTCACCTAATTCAACACGTAACACTAATATATAGTCCTATAACATGTCTAAGTACAAAATTGTGGTCTAATACAATAACATTTATCAATTCTATCAATTATTTTACAAAGACTATCATACCATGAGTTCATCATATAATGACCAAGTAACTCGATCTGATAGTTATATAACACCACTGTACATCGTTGTTTCAAATGTAATAACATATTTTTATTGCTTAATTATGGTTCAATGTACTAAAATGTGGTCCATTTGACATTTTTCCATTTCTAAGTCGCTCAATTTATCGATTAATCCATCCTTGAAGTGTCATCTATGACAACATGTGCACGTGTTGGAAAAATTGCAACAAATATGTCATACGTTGCAACATATATATATCGTAAAATGTTTTTTTTTGTGATTAAACTTTTTGAAATTAGATAATATTTCAAAAGGAATAATAACTCTAACAAATAAGTGATAAAATCACTAAAAGTCCTTATTTAATACCACTAAGTTAGTTAAAACTCTAATTAAATTTTACATGAGAAGATACCAACGATAAACTAGAAATGATGAGGACAACAACGCCTTATTGTAGAATTACCATAGATATTGTAGAAAATATCACAACAATTTGATCTATGAAGGAATAATAAAATGAGAGAAAAGAAAATGGAAATCAGTAAAAATAAATTAAATTTGGAATATGAAACAAAATGATGTTTTATGGAGGAGAGGAGAGTGAGGAGAGAAAGAAAAATGAAGGAAGATTTTTTAAATCTTTATATATTTTTTTTATTGAAAATTCAAAGTATGACATATGTTTCCACATATATCCTTTATGTTGGGGAACATGCAAATAATGCTGTGGTATTTTTTTATAACAAAGGTTATATATGTTACCGTAGACACCATATTTAATCCTTTTACATCATAATTGATATTTGTTCCAATAAAATAATAGTATTAATAATAATCATTAATATTAATATTATCATCAAAAATGAACAATTGGTGACAATCTAATGTTGCCACATATCTCTTTTCTCTGACATAAGTTACCACATATCTTCTTTTTGTGACATATGTTGTCACGTATATCCTTTCTGTTTGGGCACAAGCAGATAATTCTGTGGTATTTTTTATAATAGAGGTTATATATGTTGTCATAGACACCACATTTCTTTCTTTCCATCATAATTGACATTTTTTCCATCAAAATAAAAATAATAAAAATAATCATTAATATTAATATTATCAGTAAAAACGAACAATTGGTGACAATATAATGTTGTCACATATTTCCTTTTTGTGACATATGTTACCATTTATTTCTGTAACATATATTGCGACATATACCCTTTCTGTTAGGGTACATGCAGATAATTATGTGGTGTTTGTTACAATAGAGGTTTTATATGTTGCCACAGGTATCATATTTCTTTCTTTGCATCATAATTGGAATTTGTTCCAACAAAATAAAACTAAGAATAATAATAATTAATATTAATATTATCAACAAATATGAACACTTCACCGATTATTTTATACAACTTATCAACAGAAAGGTAATTCACAATGGTATACATAACCATTAACATATTCATAGAACTTTATTTTTTAGGTACATTTGTGAGTCTACATTGTTATTAACATAGTCACTCTGAGCGTTTAAAATCCCATAATTTCATAGGAGTGAAAATATATCATGTGAAGGGTTTCAGAACTAATTTCATAAGATGGTACTTGTAGTCTAAAAACTCAGCGTATGCAGCAACAAAAAGTTCGCAATCTCTTCATGGTATATCATAAAATATAACGACATCATATTTCAATAGTGGTAAGACAAAAAAAATAATGTAGTATTTACAGACTATGGCTTGTTTGTTAGGCAATACTAGTAACATCTCTGCCTTTGCATGAGTGATATTTGTTCTTTCCTTTGTAAGATTTAAGAACTGACTAGTTGGTACAGTCTTTTTGATTAAAAAAAATTCAAGGTACCTTGGCAACAATGTATTTTGAATCTCGGAGCACAATTTTTCTATACTCCTTGATAAGGTGCTAAGGCAGTCCACCAGGTATACTAAACCCTTTGATAGTTCTAACAATTTTATTCTCTTTCTCTTTTGCTTTATTTTCACTTTGTCCTTCTACTTGTTCTTTTTCTTCTCCTTCTCTTGCTCCTTCTCCTTCTCCTGCTCCTGCTCATTCTCGTTCTCCTTGCCTTTTTGGGTTTGAGTGTGGTATTGAAGCAGTAGCCATTGACTTTTTTTTCTTTCATTAATTATAGATAGTAATTAGGAAATAGATTTTTCAGCCTCCTACACTACAAAGGTTGTGAAATCTTCTTGGATGTAAAACCATCAATATTATAAGACAAGTCCCTAAAGATATCAGTGAGTTCTTTAACACGACTAATAGAATAATTATGTTGCTGCTCACATTCTTCGCATTAACAAAAAACATTTGATGTTCGAATAGGAATCAACACCAATAAAAGATCGAGTTGTTGTCATGGATAAAGTTTCTTGTATCATTTTGATCTACAGGGTAAATAAAAAAAGGCTCAGAGTTAACAATTGATTATAAAATAATAATAATGGATAGCAGCAATTCATCCTTATATTGACACAGATGGATATTTGTAATATCTGGTAACTTGAAATAACTAATAATAATCTAAGAAATAAAGAATAATCATTTTTGGAAATAAATAGAGAAATCTAGAAAATTATTCAAGTGTGAAAGTGATGTTTTTGGTCATTTTCAAACGACCATAAATCCCAGCTCAGGAAGAATTAGAGTGAACTCTTTATATGGTTAAAAATCCGTTGAATAGATCTTTCCAACTCCGTCTAGTTTGTGAAATTTTGATATTGGACTATTGGATTGATGATAATCTAATCCGGATTTTAGTAAGGGTAAAGTAGTCTTTTCACCATACTATTTCCTAATCTGTTTTAAGAGTTTATTAAGGGGAAATTTAATCCTTAAATTAGTTTTTATAATATTGAATATGCTTAGGGCATGGGATAAAAGAGAAGAGAAGAAGGAGATAGAAGAAAAGACCAAGATTTCGCCAAGATCATTAAGAGAGTTTTGTCAGGGGTGATCCCTTTCAGGTATGAGAGTTTATTAAGGGGAAATTTAATCCTTAAATCAGTTTTTAGAATATTGAATATGCTTAGGGCATGGGATAAAAGAGAAGAGAAGAAGGAGATAGAAGAAAAGACCAAGATTTCGCCAAGATCATTAAGAGAGTTTTGTCAGGGGTGATCCCTTTCAGGTATGTGAGATCTTTTGGTGTTGGGTTCTTACACATACACTCAATTTGATTCAATTCATAAAGATAAGTGTAGATTGATTTTTGAACATATATGTTCTTGATGAACATTGGGTGAATCTTTGTTGGTTGAATTGTAGCATACCTTTAGTTGTTTGATTCGTGCTTCTGGGGTGTTTTACGAGTATAATCTATTAGGTATTGAGTATATTAATGTTTCTAAGTGTTTGGGAGATCCATGTAAGTTTGGAGGTTTAGATTTGAAAATCAGAGAAAAAACATCGAAAAACCCGTGTGACAGGCCCTGGGGCGTCGTGCCTACAAGAGCCCCTCAAGAGAGATTCTATCCATCAGATTGTGGCACCCCACGCCTCTTAGAGCGCCAGGGTCATCTGGAGATCCCATTTCTCGCCGATCTTTTTGTACTAGTTCCTAAGTGATGTACCTATCATTTTTAGATGATTCCAACACTTTAAAGTACATCTAAACATCACAAAATCATCCATAAACATGAAATCATGATCATTGAATTCATAATCCAATTCAAGGAAAGTTAAGATCAAAGTCAAAGAAGTTAAGAGTCAAGTCTAAAAGTTAAGAAGCAAGTCAAAGTAAGTCCCTAAAGCATTCAAGAGTCTTAACAAACATTTTGTTTTAAAGCTCAAGAAATGAGTTGAGCAAGGAGTAAAGAGTTAAGTTAAATTCTCAAAAGCTATAAGGGGACTAAGTATTCCTTAAGAGTTAAGTTTCAAGTTAAGCAAAGAGTAAAAAGTTGAGTTCACTTCTTAAAGTTATGAGTAGTCCCTAAGAGTTTAAACAAATGTTTTCAAACTTTTGAGAAAGAGAGGAAGCTAGACTTTTATAGAGCCTATGTCTAGTTTTAGTAAAAGAAAAAGGAACTGTGATTTTCAAAAGAGCTTTTGAAGCTAAGTTTGAGCAATTATCTCAAACCAAAGAAGAAGTTGTTTTAAGAACATATGAGATATGTATTTTGGGAGTAGTATTGAGCACCAATATGGTAACGCAAGTTCAGATTAACTCAAGTCTCAAAACCATGTGGCCAACATGGAGAGATAAAGGATCATACTTTTTAGATGATTTCTTAGTACTTTTAGCATAGACTAGTGGATCCACTTAGTAGTTCACGGTTTATACAGACGGCAAGATATAGAGCGGTCCTCTTGCAATTTGAGGTAATACGTTGTAACATCACTTAGGCTCATAGTGATGGTTGTTGGTTAGAGAATCTCCCGCAGAAATTATATTACTTTCGTATATAAGTAAAGTTGAGTTTCTTATTATTTATCTTTATTGAACTAATTGTTTACTCTATTTTATAAGTTTTCCTTATATTGCATACTTTTTTACTGCTTTATATTGAGTTGTGACTTCTTGAGTTGAGTAGAGTCAAGGTAAGTTCATTCTTACTCTTTTCAAGCCGTATAGTTGTATTTAGAATTCCAACTCGCATAATCGTACATTCAGTATACTGATGTCAATTGTCCCGCATCACTTTATGATGCAGACACAGTTAACCAAGATCAACATGCAGATCTTCGTTGATCCAATTTGAACTCCAAGAGTTAGTGGTTAGCCTCCTACATTCCCGAGATATTTTTATTTCTTTCTAGATAGTTCAATATGTTGTGGGATTTTTCCCAACATTTATCTCAATTTAGAGGCTTAATAGATAGATAGTTAATTAGATTGTTCAGTTTGATGTCTCTTTTATCTTACATTTTAGATGCTTTAACGTTGAGACTCATGTATCATTATGGATAGATTATTAAATTTGGAGTATTTTTCCTTGAAATTGTTCTTTACTTTATATTAAGTTAAGTTAATTCTTCCGCTGTTTAAGTAAGTCAGGCCAAGGGTTCGCTCAAAGCCAGCGATTGTCACCGAGTGTCAGCCCCACCCAGGGTGTATGCTCCGAGCGTGACAAGCTTGGTATCAGAGCATAGAGTTCAAGAGTCCTAGTGAGTATATGAAGTTGCGTTTGTAGAGTCTTGGTCATCGGTGTGAAGCACGCCACATTTATGATTAGGAGGCTACAACATTTAGAAATTTCTCCCTTCTTTCATATTCCTTTTTGTAAATTAGATTTTATCTCTAAAAGTATCTCCCTAATTCATGCTTGCATGTGTTTCGGATAACAATGCCTCCACGAAGAGTAGTAAAAGGTCGTTCAACTAGGAAAAATGTAGAAGCTCAGGAAAGGAGAAACCCAATGCTCCTGAAGTGCAACCTCAAGCGGAGGTTACTAATGTTAAGTTCTGTGAGGCTATACAAATGTCGATTAAAGTTGTGACCAACCAGCAACAAAGAGAAGCTCAACAAGAAGGGGCTAACACTTCGAGGATTCGGGAATTCTTGAGGTTGAATCCCCCAAGCTTCACTGGTTAAAGCACTACTGAGGATCCAGAAAATTTTGTGCAAGAGTTGAAAAAGGTGTTTGAAGTGATTCATATGGTTGGCGCAGAGAGTGGAGTTAGCTGCATATTAACTGAAAAGTGTGGCTAGAACTTAGTTTGACCAATGGAAGGATGGTAGAATTTAGGATGCACCACATCCAAGTTGGGCTTGCTTTGAAGAAGACTTCTTGGGGAGGTTCTTTCCCCGAGAACTGAAGAAAGCAAAGGAACGGGAGTTCTTCACTTTGAAATAGGACTCCCTGAGTGTAAATGAGTATGGGTTGAAGTTCACTAGCTGTCTGGCTATGCTCTGGATCTTGTTGAGGATATGAGGAGAAAAATGAGTTTGTTTGTCGCTGGTTTGGGTTGTACTTCAAGCAAAGAATGTAGGGTTGCAATGTTAATTGGCTACATAGACATATCAAAGTTAATGGTCTATGTGCAGCAATTTGAGGAGGAAAAGCTAAGGGATAGAAAAGAGTTTCAGAAACAAGAAGGCCAAGACCGAAGATGAGTCTAGGCAATAGAAAAGTGGTTCGAGTCGACCATAATTTCAAAAACAAAAAGGTCATGCACCATCATATGCTAGTGCGCCTGTGTCAAGAAACAGAGCTGAGTATAAGGGTCAAAATTAGCAAAACTACAAGGATAGACCAGCCTAATACCAAGGTAGTGTGGCACTAGGTGGTAGTTGGGCTCCTACTTGTGGTAGGTGTGGTAGAAACCACGTCGGTAAGTGTCGTGATGTCCAGTCGAGTTGCTTCAAGTGTGGTCAAGAGGGACACTACATGTAAGATTGTCCTAAGAGTAAGCAAGAAGTTGGAAATCTGGGCAATAGAGCCCAATCCTTATCAGTTTCTCCACCAGACAGGGCTGCACCTAGAGGAGCCACTTCTGGTATTAATGGAGGGGCAAATCTTCTTTACGTAATCATTAACCGCCAAGAGCAAGAAAAATCTCCAGATGTTGTCACAGTATGATCAAAGTCTTTACTTTTTGTGTTTACGTAATCACTAGCTGCCAAGAGCAACTTTATATTTTGTAACTCCTTCTGTATTTATACACCTGTTGGAGAGTCTATTCTAGCAGACAGAGTCTAT
Source organism: Solanum lycopersicum (assembly GCF_036512215.1). Classification (NCBI taxonomy): domain Eukaryota; kingdom Viridiplantae; phylum Streptophyta; class Magnoliopsida; order Solanales; family Solanaceae; genus Solanum; species Solanum lycopersicum. The sequence continues at coordinate 20,119,267 of NC_090802.1, forward strand.
CGTGATTGTCCAATTTCCATCAATCACAAGATCACCATGGCTGATCTAGTAGAATTAGACATGGTAGATTTTGATGTCATTCTTGGTATGGACTAGCTTCATGCCTATTATGCATCAATAAATTGTAGGACTCGAGTTTTCAAGTTCTAGATTCCTAATGAGCCAGTTATAAGGTGGACTAGTAGTTCAGCAGTGCCTAAGGATCGTTTCATTCCATACCTAAAAGTGAGGAAATTAGTCTCAAAGGTTGTTTCTATCACTTAGTCCGAGTTAATAACTCAAGTGTTAAGATACCTTCCCTTCACTCAGTTCTTATAGTTAGTGAGTTTCTATAAGTCTTTCCTGATGATCTACCTGGAGTCCCTCCCAAAAGAGAGATAGATTTCGGTATAGACACCATCCAAGATACTCGTTCTATCTCTATTCCACTATACAGAATGGCACCAGCAGAGTTGAAAGAGCTAAAAGAACAATTGAAGGATTTGTTAGATAAAGGCTTCATCCAGCCAAGTGTCTCACCTTGGGCGCTCCGATCTTGTTTGTAAGGAAGAAGGATGGGTCCCTTAGGATATGTATAGACTAGCGTTAGTTGAATAAGGTAACCATCAAGAATAAATATCCTCTTCCAAGGATAGACAATCTTTTCGATCAATTTCAAGTTGTTTCTTTCTTTTCCAAGATTGATCTCAAATCAGGCTATCATCAGTTGAAATTTAGGGAATGTGATAATCCAAAGACAACTTTTAGAACAAGATATAGACATTATGAGTTTTTGGTTATGTACTTTGGTTTGACAAATGCACCTAATTCATGGATCTTATGAACAGAGTCTTCAAACCTTATTTAGATCTGTTTGTCATCATCTTCATTGATGACATACTGGTTTATTCAAGGAATGAAGAAGATCACGCTAGTCACCTCAAGATAATTCTCTAGACTTTGAGAGATAAAGAGTTACATGCCAAGTTCTCCAAGTGTGAGTTCCGACTTAAGTCTGTGGCATTCTTGGGCCATATTATTTTTGATGAAGGGATTAGAGTTGACACTCAGAAGATAAAAGCAGTTCAGAGTTGGTCTAGACGCACATTTTCAATAGATATTAGGAGTTGCTTGGGCTTGGCTGGCTGCTAGGAGATTTTTGAAGGATTCTCATCTATCTCATCTCCTTTGACCAAGCTAACTCAGAAGACAGTCAAGTTTCAATGGTATGAAACTTGTGAGAAAAGCTTTCAGGAGTTGAAAAAGAGGTTGACTACCGCTCCAATTTTGACATTACCAAAGGATACTCAAGGATTTGTGGTGTATTGTGATGCATCAAGAGTTGGATTGGGTTGTGTGTTGATGCAGAATGGCAAGTTTATAGCTTATGACTCCGTAAAGTTGAAGGTTAATGAGAAGATTATCCAACTCATGACTTGGAATTGGCTGTTGTAGTTTTTTATTTAAAGATATGACGTCACTACTTATATGGTGTTCACGTGTATATATTCACTGATCACAAGAGCTTCCAATATGTATTCACTTAGAAAGAGTTAGATATCAAATAGATGAGGTGGTTAGACTTACTCAAGGATTATGAAATGAGTATTCTTTACCACTCAGGTAAGACTAATGTGGTTGTTGATGCCTTAAGCAGGTTAGCCATGGGGAGTTCTTCCCATATTAAGAAGAGAAGAGGGAGTTATCTAAAGATGTGCACAGACTTTCACTTTTGGGAGTGAGACTTATGGATTCCACAAAAGGAGGGGAAGTGGTGACTAATGAAGTTGAATCATCACTAGTGTCTGAGGTGAAATAAAATCAAGACCAAGACATCATTTTTCTTGATTTGAATGTCAATGTTCATAAGCAAAGAGTATTGGCTTCTGAACAAGGGAGAGATGGTGTGCTTAAGTACCAAGGTAGATTATGTGTACCTAAGGTGGATGGACTCCAAGAGAGGATCCTGGAGGAGGCTCATAGCTCCAAATATTCCATTCATTCGGGTTCCACCAAGATGTACCGCGACTTGAGAGAGGTATATTGGTGGGAAGGCATAAAGAAAAATATTGCTAAGTTTGTTGTCAAATGCCCAAATTGCCAACAAGTGAAGGTAGAAAACTAAAGGCCTGGGAGTTTGGGTCAGAATATAGAACTTCCATAATGGAAGTGTAAGATGATTAATATGGACTTCATCACAGACTTGTCAAGATCTCGCATGACTCTGTTTGGGTGATTGTTGACAGAATGACAAAGTCTACCCATTTTTTGCCGGTAAAAACTACCTATTCGACCGAGGATTATGCTAAGTTGTACCTTCAAGAAGTGGTAAGACTTCATGGAGTTCTGATGTCTATTATTTCAGATAGAGGTGCATAATTTACTGCATAATTTTGGAAATCTTTCTAGAAAAGTAGGTTCAAAGGTGAACTTAAGCACTATTTTTCATCCTCAGACAGATGGAAAAATAGAGCGTACTATCCATACCTTAGAAAATATGTTGAGAGTTTGCGTCATCGACTTCAAATGGAGTTGGGATGATCGTATAACTCTCATTGAGTTCGTTTGCAACAACAGTTGCCATTCGAGCATCCAAATAGCTCCATATGAAGCTCTTTATGGGAGAAGATGCAAATATCCAATTGGATGGTTTGAAGTTGGTGAAACAGGGTTTATAGGACCAGATCTAGTTCACCAAGCTATGGAGAAGGTGAAAGTGATTTAAGAGAGACTAAAAATGGCATAGAGTCTCGAAAAGTCCTATAAATATGTTAGGAGAAGGTCATTAGAGTTTGAAGTGGATGATTAGATGTACCTGAAAGTTTCACCCATGAATGGTGTTATGTGGTTTGGTAAGAAGGGAAAACTTAGTCTCCGATATATTGGACCTTATAGAATCTCCAAGAGAGTGGGCAATGTGGCTTATGAGTTGGAGTTATCATAAATGTTAGAAGCGGTTCAACCGGTATTCCATGTGTCTATGTTGAAGAATGCTTGGGTGATCCTTCATTAATTGTACCAACTGAGAATTTTGGGATCAAGTATAACTTGTCCTGTGAGGAGATTCTAGTTCAAATTTTGGATCGTCAAGTTCGTAAGTGTAGAACAAAGAAAGTTGCATCAGTCAAAGTCCTTTGGAGGAATCACTTTGTTGAAGAAGAAACCTATAAAACTAAAGAGGATATGAATTATAGATATCCACATCTCTTCGAATCCAGAGAGAATGCATGTTAAGGTACTCAATTCTTTTCTTAGCACTTTATGAGCCTATGTGTAAGCATGTTGTTATTTGCTTTTGTTGATGAGTGTTGCAATGATGTTACTACCCTTAGCTTAGTAAAAGAGTTCTCATTCGAGGACGAATGTTCCCAAAGGGGAAATATTGTAACAACTCGTAACTCGAAATAACTATTAATAAGATGAGAAACCAAGAATAATTTTTGGAAATAAATAGAGAAATCTAGAAAATTTCCCAAGTGTAAAAGTGACATTTTTGGTCTTTTTCAAATGGTCATAACTATAGATCAGGAGGAATTAGAGTGAGTTCTTTATATTTTTGGAAAGACCTTGAAGATATCTTTCCAACGCCGCCGAGTTTGCAAAATTTTGATATCGTATAAGTGATATCCTAAAAGTTAAATTCTCAAAAGCTATAAGGGAACAAAGTATTCCCTAAGAGTTAAGTTTCAAGTTAAGCAAAGAGTAACAAGTTGAGTTCACTTTTCAAAAGTTATAAGGGAACTAAGTAGTCCCTAAGAGTTTAAACAAAATGTTTCCAAACTTTTGAGGAAGAGAGGAAGCTGGACTTCCATAGAGCCTATGACTAGTTTTAGTAAAAGAAAAAGGAAACTGTGATTTTCAAGAGAGCTTTTGAAGCTAAATTTGAGCAATTATCTCAAACTAGAGAAGAAGTTGTTTTAAAAACATATGAGCTATATATTTTGGGAGTAGTATTGAGCACCGATATGGTGACGCGACTAAAGTCTCCATAAACCATGTGGCTGATATGGAGAGATAAAGGATCATGCTTTTTAGATGATTCCTTAGTGCATTTAGCATAGACTAGTGGATCCACTTAGCAGTTCAAGTTCTATACAGATGACAAGGTATAGAGCGGTCCTCTTGCAATGTGAGGTAAAACGTTGTACCATCACTTATGCTCATAATGATGGTTGTCGGTTGGAGAAATCTCCCACAAAAATTATATTACTTTCATATATAGATAAAGTAAAGTTTATTATTGTTTATCTTTATTGAACTAAGTGTTTACACTGTTTTATAATTTTTCCTTATATTGCATACATTTTTACTCTTTTATATTGAGTTAAGACTTCTTGAGTTGCGCAAAGCTAAGGTAAGTTCATTCTTACTCTTTTCAACCTTTATAGTTGTTTTTACAATTTTAATTTGAATACTCGTACATTTAATGTACTGATGCTAGCTGGTGAGCTCCGTGCATTTCGGAGGATCCTTTTGTTGCTTTCTAGTTAGTTTAATGGAATGTTGTGAGGGTTGTCCCAACATTTATCTCAGTCAGTTTAGAGGCTTCATAGACAGATAGTCAATTAGATTGGTCAGCTTGATGTCCCTTTTATCTTACATTTCAGATGCTTTAACGTTGAGACTCAAGTGTCATTTTGGCTAGATTATCACATTTGGAGTATTTTCCCTTGAAAATATTCTTTGTTGTTATATTAAGTTAAGTATTTCACTGAGTCAAGTAAGTCTGGCCAAGGGTACAAACGAGGCCAGCGATGGTCACCAAGTGCCAGTCCCCGTCAGGGTGTAGGCTCGGGGCGTGACAAATATTATGTTATCACATATGTACCTATTGTTGACACAAATAAATTTATTGTTGCCACATATAAATCTTATGTTGCCACAGATAAATCTTATGTTGTCCTAACACATAGGTGAGATGTTAAAACATATGACAATTCTATTGGAATATGCACCAACATATTACTAAAATGTGATAACATACAATACATCTTTCTACAAATGAAATATATGTAGGACAACTGAACAAGACTATATTTCTAAAATCATATCAACAAAATGTCCACATAAAGAATAATAAAAGCAACAAAAACGACTTTTCACTTAATGTTAACAATACATATACATTTTCTCAAAATTAAGATTTTTCTTGGGTTCATTGATTTTCTTTCAAAAACAATAAATAATAGGTATCATTACACCATTTATTCAATTTTCAAATCTATAGAATGATTTATTGTTTATTAATCCTAGAAAAAACTTACTATTGTTCAAAAATTGTAAAATCTTTCAAAAAAATAACTTACCCATTTTAAGTCGAACACAATTTCAGTTCATAAAGAGGAGAGAGTCTCGACAGGAGATGAGGAAGATGACGGAGATAGTCAGAGAGGAAGATAATGGAGATAGTCGAATTTTCAAATTTTTAAGGAAGAAGAAGAAAAAAAAAGAGAACGTTGGGAGAAGAGAGAAAAATAAAATATTTTTTTATTTTTTTAAATGGTTTGCATTGAATTATAAAAGTATCTTTTTTATGTATTTTATAAAATATTAGAAAATTTTAAAAATATTAATTTGGTCCCAAATTTACTTACTTACATTTTAAAGAAAATTTAACATCACCTGGTCAATGATCACAAAAAAAAAATCAAAACAAGACTTAATTGACACTTTTCTTTTAATTCTCTCAAGTTGTAACGACCCGTTTAGTCGTTTTGAGCAACAGACTTCAATTCTGGAAAAACTGGCAGAAGCGACGGACCCCACGACGGAACGTCATGGGCACGACGGACCGTCGAGGGTGTCTCGTCCCAAAACACTTAGAAATTCTGAAATTTGGGTGCTGAAATCGACTCTCTGAACTTTGTGACGGACACGCAGGACGGACCGTCACAGGCACGACGAACCGTCGTGATCCACCGTTTCAAAACACTTCAACTCTTGAGAATTTGGTACAGGGAACGACTCTCTGAACTTCGTGACGGAATGGCAGGACGGACCGTCACAGGCGTGACGGACAGTCATAGATTGTTTAGTGGAAATTGACTCTCTGACCCTTGCGACGACCTGCAGGACGGACCGTCGCAGGCACGACGGCCCGTCACAGGTTGCGCAAATCCCAGGCAGAATCGGATTTCCTTACACGTTTTAAGGGACATTTTTGGACTATTCTTTCCTTAATTATAGATTCCGTGGGTTTATATTAATAAATCAAATTCTTGGGGGTTAAAAGAGGTAACCCTAAGTTAATTAGTGGGGTATTATTGCCATCTTTTATTCTTAATTATATACTAATTAGGGTAAAAGAAAGAGGGTTTGAATAAGAAAATAGAAAGAACAAGAAGAGAGAGAGAGAAACGAAGAGGATAGCAAGGATTTTGAGAAGATAGCTTGTTGATCGCAATTCTTCAGTGGAGGTAGGTTATGGTTTTCATGCTTTCATAGTAAACTCTTAATAGAGAATGATATGTATTGGTAGTATTGTAAACCCTACTATATGCTTAATTGTATGTTTGCATGAATATGATTATGTGATTGTGATAAGATAAGCATGATGAAAATATTGAATCCCAAATCTTGAAAAGAAACTTTAATATACATTATTAATGATGATGCCTTGGTATAGAAGAAGGCTTGATGAATTAAAGTAATGGGATTGATGATGCCTTGGTATAGAAGAAGGCTTGATGAATTAAAGTAATGGGATTGAGGATGCCTTGGTATAGAGAAGGCTTGATGATTTACAGAATGATATTAGTGGATCGGAGTGTCACGTTCCGACACATAGATTTAGTGGATCGGAGTGTCACGTTCTGACACATGTAGGGGATCGGAGTGTCACGTACCGACACATGTAGGGGATCGGAGTGTCACGTTCCGACACATAGATTTAGTGGATCAGAGTGTCACGTTCCGACACATAGATTTAGTGGATCGGAGTGTCACATACCGACACATAGTATTAGTGGATCAGAGTGTCACGTACCGACACATGTAGGGGATCGGAGTGTCACGTTCCGACACATGTAGGGGATCGGAGTGTCACGTTCTGACACATATAGGGGATCGGAGTGTCACGTTCCGACACATGTAGGGGATCGGAGTGTCACGTTCCGACACATAGAATTAGGGGATCGGAGTGTCACGTACCGACACATAGTAGTAGGGGATCAGAGTGTCACGTACCGACACAAGAGGAGGAAAGATAATGAATCTTGAAAGATGATAATATACTCAACTTAATAAACTTAATTCCCAAATGAGTATGGTGTTGAGGCTTGAGCTCTCATGGATGAACTTGATGGTACTTATTGATGATTATAGTACTTGTTGTTGCTACATGTTGAGTTTTATAGTTGATTTACGATAATATTTGATATATACTGTTCCCTATTTTGAGTTGGCCGATGATATCTACTCAGTACCCGTGGTTTGTACTGACCCCTACTTTTATGTTTTCTTCTTGTTATTTGTGGAGTGCAGCAAACGTTCCGTCATCTTCAACTCAGCAGTGACTCTAGCCAGTCTTCGTCACATCGGATCTTCAGGGTGAGCTAACGCTTCTAGCTTGGACTGGATCTTCTCCTTCATGTCTTGATGCCTTGAACCTCCGGCATGGACTAGCTTCTTATGTATTTTAGCTTTTAGAAACTCTTAGAATTAGTAGTTTAAAGTAGATGTTCTTGTGATGATGACTTCCAGCTTTTGAGAATAATAGATGTTGAATATTGATAGTTATTGAATTGGTTTTTATTAATGAGTTTAAGTCTTCTGCATTACTTTCTGTTGCTATTACATTGAAATGTTAAGGTTTAGATTGGTTGGTTCGCTCACATAGGAGGGTAAGTGTGGGTGCCAGTCGCGGCCCGGATTTGGGTCGTGACACAAGTTTTGGGGTTTGATTTTATTGTAGTGTCCATTGATGGAGAAACGAATTATAGGTGATAAAAAAGTGTTGAAATCTAAAAAGAGTGACCCTAGTTTTAATTATTAAGTGTATGTGACAATTTTAAAATTAGTGCTAATGACACTAATTTTAAAACATCAAGTTTTATTATTTACATAAAAGCTCTATTCCCCGTCCCACCACCCCATCCCTCCTCTCCACCTTCTGCTGCTTCCTCCTCTACCACAACCATCAATTCTTCCTCCATGGCCATCGCTCTCTTATTCTTCTCTTCCTCTTTTATCACTATTTTTGCCACCTTCTTATTTTTACTTCTGCCTCCACAACAATCATCACCTCCACCTTTATTGTCTATTCCACCACCCTCTCCTTTTATATCACTTGCTACAATAATTATTATAGTTCGAGCAGTTGATGTACAAACTTGAGTAGTTGCTGAAAAAATGTAACAATTGCTTTAATAACTTTAACAGTTGTTAGAATAACTTCAACAGTTATTACGACAACTTCAACTATTGTTTGATTTTCTTAAAAGAAACAATGACTTCAACTTCAAAAAATTTAAACGAATAGGATCAAGAGAAAAAAAAAATAAACGTACTAAGACATAATAAATGATAATGATAACGATAGCAACAACAAAGAAGAACATGTAAATGGATGAAGATAAAAACAAATGAAGAAGAAGAAGAAATTGGAAAATGAAAGAAAGAAGGAAGAAAGGGGAGAAAGAAATTTTGAAATTTAAGAAGAGAGGGAAACTTTTCAAATATTTTAAAATTAGAAATGGGTTTTATTTTGAATGTTTTTAAAAGTTTAATTTTTTTTTTAAATATTACATTTTAAACCCCAATTATCTTAATCACTAACTAAAATTAATTAAGTTTGACTTGGTCAAAAAAAAATTCACCAATTTTAATTTCAAGACTGTAATAAAATCAAGCTAATAAGAATATAATCATAAAGAGAAGTAGATAGAAGAAGGGGAAGTTTCTTCTTATTCAAGTATATGTAAGTCTCATCTGTACATCATACAATAGTGAATGAACAACCCTATTTATAGAGTGAGAAATCACTCCAAAAGTCATCATATTAAGTATCATAATAAATAGATACATTCTTATCCAAAAAGGTATATGAAACCTAGTGAATATGGATGGTTGTTCATGTACCAACTTTATGGACTATCCACTCATTCAACGGATTTATAACACTCCCCCTTGGATGTCCATAGACAATGTGCTTTGTTAAAACCTTACTAGGAAAAACCCTGTGGGAAAAAATTCTAGTGAAGGAAAAAAAGTACAAATATCTTTTGATACGCACTATTTGTTGCCTCATTAAAAACATTGCCAGGAAAACCCAGTGAAAAAAACCTCGGTCAAGGGAAAAAGAGTGCAATGCGTATTATACTCCCCCTGATTAAAACATCACTTAATTTCTTGTGATGATGTCTCTAATCTTCGTTCATTGTGGTTGGTCATTTATCTCAAGCAGACACACTTTCGACTTGTTTCATGGAGGACTTTTATTTCTGTGTAGCAATATTTGCTTTATTGATTGCCAGGATATTATTGTGCCTCCACATGAAAATAAATAGCGTGTTTGAGATCGTGCTTTATGCGGATCAGATAAATATTCTGCATCTACATAAACAATCTATTTTGTCTTGGATTCCTCGGAATAGGATAAACCCACAACTATGGTCCTTCGAGGATATTCAATCATGTGCTCAACACCATTTTAATTTCCTTTTATCGGGGAGAAACTAAATCTTGCTAGTAAATTTATTGCAAAACAAATATCTGGTCAAATATTGTTAGTAAGATGCACTAGTGCCCTGATTGCACCAAGATATAGAGTTTCATCACCTAGAAACTCTTCATCCTTCTTTTGAGATCAAACTGAATCATCATTTATGTCAAGTGATCTCATAATCAGTGGGGTACTCAATGAAAGCGATTTATCCATATAAAATTGAATCAAAACTTTCAGTGTATTTGCACTATTAGACAAATATGTTATTTGTCAAATTATCAATCTGTAGGTCAAGACAATTTTTTGTCTTACCAAGACCTTTTCATAAAAATACAAGGACAATTAGGGTCATTCTTTTTTACCCTTTTTTCTTCCTTGAATATTTCAATCCATATAAGGATTCTTGAAGCTTTATTGAAAAAGTTTCTTTCAAACTCTTATATGCTTCAGACACCTCGATTGTTTCAAGGATTTTCATATAACCTTCATTGTCTAGCTAGACATTACAATTATTCATTACATGCATTCAAGTTTTTCATATGTTGCCAGATCAAAATAAATCTCATTTCATCCACCAAAGGAGAAAACATGTCCAATAATGTCAGGATTTTTGCAATAAACATTTATTCCCTAAGACACAAACCGTATTTCATATCTTACGGTTATACTATCGCATAATAATTTATATGTACCCCACTGACATTATACCTTGATTTATGGACTACCAGTCCAAAATGTCACTTTTCTAAGTGAAACAAAATATACTTGAATTGTGATTTTACTTGGCCAACCATTTATCTGTCTACACTATATGACATATTTGAATTCAAGATCCTCGTCACAATTTATATCATTGAGCGTTACCTCATATCAAAGATACCGTCGACGGTTATTTGATATCGATTCCAACAAGGCATAACTTATCGAGATCTCTTCATTTTTCTTCATTTTTCAGGTACTTGAACCTTTTCCAAGGTTTTATGAAGTGTTATGTCAATGTGCTCTTTTATAGCACTGGCCTCATTATCATGACCATATTGATCATTTGATGCTTCCTTATTCAAGGAATTTTATATTTGGAACCGATTGGTCTATTACGCTTCCGGCGTATCATAGACTCTGTCCTTCAAGGACTTCACATTGGAGCATTTTCAGCTGCATTATTTCATAGGGTCAGTACATTCATCTAGCAAATGATTTGCAACATTATGCAAATGAATTATCCTTTGAACTTTAAGTCCACATATTTATTTAGCGAGGATCTAGATAATTCATAATTAACCTAACACATAATTTTCAGTTGTCAATCATCTCTCCCCCTAATGTTAGCAAATCTAACATTCATCCCAACCTTATTTGGAAAATCATCTTTGTGCGTGGTGGAGCAATTAGATCATAACTGCACATTTAACCTTTTAGATAAAAATTATTTGGTTCCTGACCATAAATCAATTTTATTGGGGAAACTTTGTTAGCTTGATGCATACATGTGTTGATACATGTTACTTATCTCATACCAAATCTCATTTGGGAGTTTTGTTCCCATAATGATTTAGCTATAATTGGAGGCATACAATTTCTGCTAAATCAACCAGCATTATCAATATATTTCATAGTTTGGAACTGTGCTCTTAATTTTAACAGTTTAAGCAAACAACCTTACAAAAACCAATTTTTAAGTTGACAACAAAATACATGTGACCATCGCATAGATGCATCGATCATATAGTTGCAAATGATCCACATGATATGTGAACGTGCCCATATTCACCTTTTTATATGTTTCAAAAATTTTAGGGAATTACAATCCCAACCTTAACTGGTACAATGATCATTTTATGAAAAGAACAAGCAACACATGAGAACTCTTGAAGAATCTTATTTCTTCATCATGTAATCCACATGAATTCTCAATTACATTCGCATCACATTTAAACCAAAATGCTCAACTGATCTTTCCAACTGATCTTTATTTAAGTACACTTATAGTTTACTTTTGCATGTGATTCCATCAGCATGCCCATGTTTGTGTGCAACAAACACGAGGAAAAAATGGGTAATATTTATAACCCTCTTCGGTTGTAGTAATTTAAAGATATTAAATATCTTCATAATTTATAGTCTCAATATTTCTTTTCAATTCATCCGAAACATAAAAAAATCTTTTCAGACTTACTACAACTCAATGTTATTCCTTTAATAATAACACAACTCATTAGAACTTGCAATTAATTTTATATACTATCACATATTCCATGATACCATCCATATGGTGAACATCTCTTCATGGAGAAATTATATCATTATTGTCATGGTTAGAATTATTACGAGCAAGACATGCTTCTTTCTTTTCTTTTGTTGTACTATATATACACATCCAATGACAAATTTGTATTGGCACACAATAATGACCACAATTCTTATAGGCAAGAACTATTTCTTTCTTTTTCCCTTTTGGTAGTTCATAATAAACATACCATAGTGACGTATTAGCGTACAGTACGATTAACCATTTCTGCCAAATAAAATTTATTTTCTCTCAAACCTCTTGTAGAGGTGAGTTTTGACATATATCATTTTTTCTCAAACCTTCCATAGAGGTGAGTTTTGACATATATCCAATCCATAATGATTTTATCACATCTAGACCCATTCTCTTATAGAATGGTCGAGCATGCACGATACTCATCACAAGTCACATTCTCTTCAAGGAATGGACTAATCATTTATATGTACTTCATAAATTTGCATTATAAGCACATTGTCATGACTTTAAAATTCATCATATTTCTATGATACACCTCAACATCACTTTGAAGGATCAAGTGTACCATCACTTTATCTTCTTGTCTTTTGATGGAAGATTTATAAACTGTTCAAATTATTAGGTCGACAACATTCACAAGTCTAATGACCTTTCATACCATTTCGATAATAAAAATTGCCTTCACATTTTGAAGGACTATTTGAAGAACTCATAGTGTTCTTCCTTTTATCATTACCACAATGATGATCATTATAATTCCGTCCCTCCACGCTCTTATTCATATCATTAATTATTTGTCATCTTTCAGACTAATCATTCACTGCTACCACATTTATATAATTGAATGGAGCAAGTCAACAGGTGATTTCAGAGTTATCACATGTTGCTACCACATTCTTTTCAAGGAATGGAGCAAATTCAATATGATGAATTTCAAGACATATCATCAAAAATATATTATTTTTGTCTTAATCATCATTTTATCACCATTATGGTGCATTGAAACTCAAACTCAATGTCTTATCCATATATTATTATCACGATGCATCAAAATTGATGTCTTACACTCTTGGTACGATAGAATTTGAATCTATCGTCTTATCCTCAAATAATTTTCATTATGTGCATCTGGACTTAACCTGATTTCTTACCCTTTTTGGTGCAATGAGACTTGAACCCATCGTCTTACCCTTAACCAACGATATAATAGACCGAATTACAACATGACTCACCCTTTGAGTCTTTCAAAACAATCAAAATAATATTCAAACTCATGCTATTAAAATTTTATACCTTCTTCTATTTAAGAAATTTTGTATAGTCTGTCATATTCAACCAATAGTAGTATATGTCTTCGGTTCCTAGTAATTGTTATTAACTGAATACTATTTTATTCTAAATCATAAAAATATTTTAGAAATTACATACCTGATTTTATGCAAATAATACCTTGATTCTCATAACGAGATCAACCAAAACATGAGTTAAAGAAAAACTAAAACTCACTCTCAATTGGCTAGAGACTCGTGCTGATAACATGTTATAAAATCAAGCTCATAAGAATATAATCATAAAGAGAAAAAGACAAGAGAAATAGATAGAAGAAGAGAAAGTTTCTTCTTATTCAAGTATATTTAAGTCTCATTTGTATATTATACAATAGTGAATGGACAACCCTATTTACAGAGTGATAAATAAGTTCAAAAATCACCATATTAAGTATAATAATAAATAGATACATTCTTATCCAAAAAGATTCATAAAACCTAGTCAATATAGATTCAACTTTATGGACTATACAGCGTTAGACAAATTTATATTTTTTTTTTCAATTATTCCTTAATTTACTCTAATAACTTTGGGAAGTAATGGAAATGGAAAATATGAGAAAGCAGGTAAACGGAAATGTCATCACTACGTCGGAGAAAAGCTTTACTCTCCATTTACTCTTGGAGTAATGGTTATGCCACCGAGTCAAAACGGAGAGGACTCACATCGGTGCCTCCCATCGAGGTTGGGTTTACAGAGTCAGCCGGTCGAGGTGTGTTTGCCACTCGGAGAATCGGTGCTGGCGAACTCATCCACACTGACAAACCCATCCTCTCTCACCCTTCTCTTTCTTCACTTCATAGCGTCTGTTATTTCTGCCTAAAAAATGTAGCATCAAATCTTCCCTTTTGTAGTGACGAATGTAGACTACAATCCAAGGTATATGTATGAACCCCTTTTTTATGGTATGTAATTCTGGATATTGGCATAAGAAATAAAGACAAATTATTGTGAATTCTCCGTGATTTTGAACCAATTAAGTGAAATGGCAATAGGGTTCCTTACTGTCCTCAGATAAATTCATAATTTTGGACCTTAAAACAAGCTCGAAGTATTCACTTCTAACTCATGTCATCTTGCTGTTTTAGATTTTTTACGACACAGAAAAGCAAGCAGATTGGTCACGCTTTCATGAATACTGCCGGTATGAACAGTTCGTACTTTCCCTCTATCTTCCATCAAATATTACTTGTTTGATACAAGCGTTCTTGCCTATATTGTATATGGTTTTTATTACATGATTCACTTCAATGCAGACCACCTTTATACATGAGAAATACAGTTTGTATAGGTTAAGAACACTAATTTTTAGTCTGAATAAGATAATAAAGGGCATCTTTTGCAATGTTACTATGTGCCAAGAAAGAAAATGCTTGAAGGATTTATACATCTATCAACCCTCAGAAATATTTGATTTCATTAAGTTAAACAAATATATTTTAAAGAATTTGATAAATTTTGTCTGAGTTAAGCTTCAGGGTACTATGGGAATGGTCCCATGTACCATTTGTTAGGGGATGAATGATGTGAGATAACTTACATTTACATTTTTAGAATTGCTTGCTTTTCTGAATACTTGCACTTCGGAATAACTTTAAAACTTAAGAAGAAGGGGTATTTCATCTATGCTCTAGATGTCGTATGTGCGGTGCACCCAGAGAAAACAATAGCCATCTGTTTCTACACTTCCTATAACGGGACAATTTTGGCAACTTTCTGTGAACATGGTAGGACTAGGATGGTCTATGCCAGCAACAAGTTGTGATTTATTGAATTGCTGGAACTATAATGATGGTGTAGTGAGACAAAAGGAGAGGTGGAAACTTGTCCTAGCTTGTATATGGTGGACAATTTGGAATGAGAGGAGCTACTGATTTTTTGAAGGCAAAAGCAATTCTGTGTAGAAAGTCCAGATGAATTGTATTCTTTTGTTTCATTTTTGGTGTAAAGAAAACTATGTAGAGGAGACTGAATCACTAGTTGATATGATAGATTCCTTGTGAAGCAGTAGTCCTAAGCATGGTTGAGTTTGTAATAGATAGCACTATTATGGTGCATATATATATATATATATATATATAAACACACGTTACCAGTTTCAAAAAAAAAAAATTCAAGAGTAACCCTTTGAAAAAGATATACTTTTTAAGGGCGTTTTTGAGAAAGATATACTTATTGCTTGAATGGATAAACTTCGCCATCCTCTAGCTTATAAGTGGTCCACACATGGAGCATGTTAAGTTCTCAGGTTTCCTATAGGCTATAATGTGAATTTCTTTTGACAGGTCTGATTTGGGTATTCCAATCATTCTGCTTTTCTGACTAGCAGAGAAATTCGAGTATAAAGGTTGTCCGCATAAGTAGATTCTTTATTATGTTTTGTTGTTTAGTTTCTGTTACGAAATAAGCTCGAGCGTAATTTTGTTGCAAACTAATAAGCAGAAATGTGGAACTTACTTCTATAGTTGGAAGATTGATGATATATTAAAAAATAGAGATAAAGGATCTTAGATGAAAATATGAGGGTGTCACAATTTTATTCTCCTATTTTCCCCATTTGAAGTCATTGCTTGTACTATAAAACCTAAACCAAATTGATGTCTAATACTGAATGTCTAAATCTCAATCTCATGTCTGTGGCAAAATAATGAAGATAATGTACAATTTACTTATTCACCCTTTACAACTTTTGCAGTGTTTAATTGTGCATCCAGAGGGTAGTGGCTGTGGGTTTCCCTTGTCATAAAAAAATCATTTTTAATATGGTAATGCAACATTATATGTTTTGCAACAATTTCCTTCGGTATTAGCTTCTCAAACTCAACAGATACTCTTTCCACATGTAATAGGAGGAAATATGAGCATATGATATTTAACTTTCATTCCATCTTATTTGTATGCCGACAAACCATAGATCATGGTTTTGTATATGATGAGGATATGATATGTATTGGAGGTCTAGATCGTTTGTGGGAAGGGTACATGGTCACCTTATATAGTCTCAGACAATTCTCCCCTCGTGAGCTAGCTTTTAAGATTGAGTTAGGCTTAAGATCCATTTCTTTACTTGGTACCCGTGCAGAACTCATCCCAATTCTCATTTCTGATGTTGAACCCCCATATTAAATTACCCACACACCAGATGTCCACCTTGGGCGTTAGGGTGTGTGCGAAGAGTCCTACATCGTCCCCTTAAGAGATGTGTGGTTTCTTTAATATGACTTGGACAACCATCACCTCTTGAGCTAGGCGCAAGATCCATCTTTCACATGGTATCATAGCCAGACGCATCCCATTGTATGTTTTCGATTTTTCGATTTTGGGATCCTCCCCATCTTATATTGTCCATGCTCCTTATGTCCAGTATGGGGCATGCAGGGGTGCGGAGTCTCACATTTGTGGGAAAAAAGTGTACATGATCTCCTTATATGGTTTTGGGCAATCCTCCCTCGTGAGCTAGCTTCTGGGTTGAGTTAGGCCCAATACACATTTCTTTACAATATGAGTGTAGGGGAAAATCATCCTGTGTTTCATGGTACTATTAGCCATTAAGCTGTGAATAACTATTGGAGTTGCTTTAGAAAATATATATCTGTTCCAATGACACATAGATCAAGGAGTATTTATTTCACTTATTTTTGTGAGTTACACATTCTCATTTTGCTTGTTCTTGCTCTGAAGAACTCAAGGCCTAAAGTATCCGCTTCTGGTCAAGAGATTGGCTTGCACGATTATATCTGGAGCGGCCACTCCAGAAACTCTGGACATACTTCAGCCAGCAACATTATCTTCCGAAATGATTTTACTGGTGAGTACTTCAGGTTTAACTTTTTTCTTAGCAGTTGGAATTCATGTTAGTTATTTTTTTTATTAAAACTTCAAACTATTAACTTCGTTTGCTAGCTGTTTTCTGATCCTTGAGATTCTGTACTGTATCTCTTTTATGGTAAACCTTGTTCTGAAATCAAATAACAGGCGAGTATCAGCATGTAAACACAGATAAAGTATCTTTGGGTACTAGAGGTGACCATTTCTTTCATATGACTCCATCATCTGATTGTGAAGCATCTTAATTGAAAAAAAAGTTCAAAAAATAACTTCATTTTTTACAACTTCTTGAACTTTATTATGTGAAGAAGCCTAGTTTCCAAACCAACTGTGTTTTCAATATCCTATTTTCAATTCCCTTTGATTTGGTTGCTGTAGAAAATAAATATCTCCAAAAGATCAAATTAAATTGTATCAGGTTTTTTTGTTTCTGGTGCAAGCAAATGTATTTAGAGGACACTGAATCCATTATAGATATCCTAGGTTCCTGTTAGGATTCAGATTCAGTTTTCTTACTTTTTGACCAGCTGTAAATATGGTTTAGTGCAACACAAGCACTGGTTTCAATGAATATACACAATGTTACCTTCTCAAAAAAAATAAAATAAAAATGGGAGACAAACAGTGCAGGCAAAAAATACTTCAGAGTACAACTACTTACTTTTTGCTTCCTAGGGTGGGTTAGCTTGCAAATATTCAATAAATTATGATTGGAAAAATATTTGCAAGATTTTCTTTGCTTATTGGTTAAAGAATTTTTTGCAATCACAATTTACTAAATGCTGATGGTGATAAACCTTGGTTAAAACCAGTGTTGTGGAGAGGCATTAGTGCATACGATAGGGTGGCTGAACCAGTCAGGTATTGTTAGGAGAAATTGTCTTCATCAGTGGTACTATTATCATGTTTTAGATGCCCTGTACCTCGGTTGTTATATTCTTTGCCTGCTAAAATTAGGTGCAGCATAAGTTGGGCACTTCACTTCACTAAGAGAACGCTTCAATGCAGGCACTAATGCAGTAGGTGTGCACTTTATCGTACATGAGTTTTATCTTGAACAAAGCGGCTCTAAACAATATTTCTTCCTTCCCATTTTATGTGGAAGTGTTTGACTAGACACAAACTTTAAGAAATTAAAGAAGACTTTCGACGTGAAGCCAAATGTATGCAAAGATCAAAATTATCCTTTTGAAGGAGTGTTGGTGAAAGTTCTGCACATTTTTTCATTTTCTCTCTTCCTACAAAAGATGAAATTTTATATCGAGTGGTTTCCAAATAAGTCGTGTCATGAAGGGTAAAATGAAGATCCTAAGATTAGATGGTTTCTGGAAAGAGAAGGGTATTTCAGCGGAGGCAAAATATGATTTCATTCGGTACCTGTGCTGATGGGAGATTGTAGGTAACCCCATCGAATTAGTTGAGGTGCGCAGAAGATGGCCTGGACACAAAAGAAAAGAAAGGTGTCATTCTTTTTTCGTGACAAGCTAAAAATGAAAGTATGTCAGGGACGGAGGCAGTAATATTTAACTTTGTAGTTTTTCAATTCCTTTGGCTCAGAGTAGTCCAAAGTAAATTATTACTGGGCACTGGCAAAGAAAAAGCTGTTGGAAAATGCTCCAAGGCACAGTTCCCAAATTCTTTCTACTACCTCCGTCCCATTTTATGTCACCTTTCGGATTTCATGAGTCAAACAAGTCTATCTTTGACCGTAATTTTTTCATAGTTCTTTTAAATATTTTGAATTATCAATTATTGTGACTCAGTACTTTTCACGTAGTTTACAAATATATAAATTTCATTTTAAAAAAATTGAAGATTTCATGCTCAAATTTCCGGTCAAACTTGAACTTTTTGACTCTCAAAACATAAAAGGTGTCATATATATTGGGGCAGAGGGAGTATCTCCTACTTTATAGGTTTGCTGAACTCCTTTCCCGGTGACCCATTTACCAGAATAGGCCACTTCAATCTTGCTTGTACAGATCACGTGAATTCCCTGAAAAAATTACCAGCCTCTGTGCTACAATGACAAAACATGGGGGAATCAGTGCTGTTAGAGGTCTTATGGAGGGTCCTTGGGTTGTTTGTGGAGACTTCAATGTCATTAGTTCTCCACAGAGAAGAGAAGTTTCAAAGTAGATCTAGAGAAATGGTAGAATATTTTGACTTTATTTCAAAAGTAGGGTTTTTAATGCTTTGGGCAGGGGTTAAACATTGTGCTCCAGATAAGGCACCTGGGCCGGATGGATACACTATGCGATTCTTTCATTCTTGTTAGGACGTTGTAAAAGAAGATGTTACGTAAATTTTGAGGAATTTTCACACAGAAATATTTTGAGAAGAGCTTTAATGCATCATACACAACTATTACACCTTAGAAGACTGGGGACAGAGAGTTGAGAGATTTTAGACCTATTAGCCTAATTGGATCAGTTTATATTTTTTATCTCATAAGTGTTGGCTGAGAGATTAGAAACAGTGATCTCCAAGCCAGTTGATATAAATCAGATGACTTTCATAAAGGGGAGGTAAGTAGTGGATCCAACACTGGTGGCCAATGAGTGTGTCGATTCTAGATTAAACATGAAGACACCTGGAATTCTATGCAGACTGTTAGTGTTTGACAGAGGAGAATAAGAGCTGATTGAAGAAGAATAAGGAAAAGTGAAGTTCATTGATTAATTTGAGACGCAATAAATGCATTGCAGCTTAACTAAGATGATGTAAAGTAATGCTAAAATATCTGCTAAAACTAAGTGACTGCTTGCTGAAATTGAGGAACCAATCCTTAACAGTAGGTAACAAAGTTTTAATCTGACCAGGAAACAGAAAACTAAAGAATAGCAATTTATTCTGGTGCGCACTTCCTCAACATTCTTCTGCCCTACGTCATTTTTTAGCTTCAATTTGCATAGTCCAAGCTTCATTTTAAGGAATTCAAACCTGTTGACATGAAATGGCTTACTGAATACATCTGCAATTTCATTCTCAAAAAAAAAAGAAAAAAAGGATACATCTGCAATTTGATCTTCCGACTTGCAATAAACCAATTTCACTCTCCACCTTCTTGTACTTCCCTGAGAAAGTACAATTTGATATTAAAATGTTTTGTTTTTCCATGAAAAACTGGATTATGAGAAATTGCTATGGCTGCCTGATTATCCACTAGCAATTCCGTGCTTTCGTGTTGCTCCAGATCAAGATCTAACATAATCTTCCTTGGCCAAAGAGCTTGATTAGCAGCTGCTGTTGCAGCTATATAATTCAGCTTCTGCAGTTGACTGTGCCATGTCATCTTGCTTCTTGAGCACCATGAAAAACATCAAGAACCAAGGTTAAAACAATAACCTGAAGTGCTTTACATGACATCATCTGACCCAGCCCCCAATCACTATCAGAATACCCTTGCAACTTGAAGTTCTGACTTTTCCTGAACCTAACACCATAGTTCAAAGTTCCCTTGACATACCTTATCACTCTTTTGGCTGCTTTCATGTGCATTTCACTTGCACAATTCAGAAATCTAGGCAAGACACTGCTTTTAGAATGTCGAGTCTCGTGGCAGTGAGATACATGAGACATCCAACCATACTTCTATAACTTGCCTCGTCAGCCTTGTCACTACCATCATCTGTAATCAGTTTTTCTTTCTGATTCATTGGAGTGTTCATAGGTTTGCAATCTTCCAATTTAACTTCATTATCTCCCTTGCATATTTCTTTTGACAAATGAACACTTCATTGTGGATTTGACAAATCTTTCATTCGAAGAAAGTAAGAAATTTCTCCCAAGTCTGTCATTTCAAACACTTTCTTCATCTCTACCTTGAATTCATTTATCATTTCAAGGTTGTTGCCTGTTACATGACGATCATCAACATAAAGTGATGTAACCACAATATCAAAATCTCTTTTTATAATTAATTTAGTGGAGTCGCTTAGGCTTTTCTTAAAATCTAAGCCTTGCAAGTGATCATCAATTTGACTGTACTAAGCCCTTGGAGCTTGTTTTAAATCATAAAGGGCTGTTTTCAACAGATGCACTTTGTCGTCATGTCCCTTTACTGAAAAACCTTGAGGTTGCTCCACATAAATTTTAACCTGTAGAAAACGATTCGAAAAAGCCAAATTGACATCTAATTGAAAGATTTTCCAACCTTTTTGAGCAACAATAGCTAGTAACAACCTTATAGTATTGATACGCTCAAATGACACCTTCCTAGAGAAGCATAAGCGATCATTATCAAGTAAAGAATCCAACTGATAGGTTGGGGTCGATCCCTGGAGGAATATGGTTTAGACTTAACTTTAACCCACAATTATATTCGTTCAGTCAAGGTATTTCCAAAACAAGTAAGTAAAAGTGGGGGGGGGGGGGTTGTGAAACTAATTCTTAGGATTATGTAATTATCAAGTATGCAAGAGTTTAACTTCAGTTGTTATCAAGATTTGAAAGTAATTAGGGTGTACGTGTTCCCCACAAGCTTGTAACGCGGTAATCCTAGTAATAGCAATCCCTTCCTAGTGTATTACATGCAAAGTGATAAGTTATGTATCTTTAAATCCTTGGTTCAACATCTATAGAATTTCACCCCGCACCTTGGTCCGGCTACGTTTGTATAATTTACTTACCCTTACCTTTACCTCATATTAGACATCGCATCGATGTATGACTTAGTTTTCACTCTCGCACTAATCGACACTAGACTATTAGATAGTATCACAGTAAATCTATGTTGATAATCCTTTTCTTATTAACTACCTCCTTGGTCCGGCAAGTAGCAACACGACGAGTTTTAACGTTCGCAACCGCTAAAAAGACTTCTACACAAGAATTATTAATGCATGCAAAAACTATTCAAAGATTGCTTAATTACTATTCATACGTTGTTCATCACTCATGGTTCCCACAACCCTAGTTGTGGAGTTTAGTTACCCATAATCACAAGAACACAATTTATTATTTTAGATGAAAGATTTATGAACTTACGTAATGAGAACAATAAACCCGAAATTTCAACTTGAATATCAACACCAAAATTTTCAAAATCAACTTAAGAAATCAATAGTTGCTTAGGTTCGCAAAATTAATCTCCAAAGTCTCAAACTAGAACAATAATAATAGAAGTCAACCCCAAAAACGAGGTTTTAGTACCCTATTTATAGAAAACTAACTCCTAATTAAAAAGGAAACAAAATAAGAAAAGTTTGTTCAGGCACGCGTCTTCAATATACGAGACCGACTTACGGACCGTCAATGGATCTACGGTTCACAAGTCCCTTCCATCAATCAGGACTTAGAAAATATTTCAGCATCCAAAATATACCCTCTCTGATTTAAACGACGGACCACCAGTACGGTCTGTCAATCAATCGACGGTCCGTCAATGCCCCTCCGTGACTCCATACTTGGAATCTTCAAAAATCAGGTATTGAAACCCTCGCAGTATCATTCTACGGTTTACCAATATGGCCCGTCAATGATCGATGGACCGTCAATGCTCGCCGTGGTTCCACACTTGGTTAGATTTCCCTGATTTCATCCATTGCCTGGGCTGCCCATCTACGATACCCATCTACGGGGCGTCAATGGATCTATGATCCGTCGACTGCCTCCGGGGATGCCCTTTTCTGCTCTTTTTCAGCTATCTCGTTAATTTCGCGTCTAAAAATCTTTCCTGTAAAACATGATACAAAATTATCAAAATAAATACAAAAAGGCTCTAGACACACACAACTCTTAAGTGAAATGCATTAGACATACCGTAAAGTCTAGGTATATCAATACCCTCAACTTAAATTCATTGTTTGTCCTCAAGCAACACACTACGACTCTGGACGACACTTGTATGGAAGCAGACAATTCAAGCTCAAGCAATCACATGACTATCAATCCTGACTCTCCCTTGTTTGAGTGCAAATCTATGTCAAACTCGACAAGCTAACTCATGCGGATCATAACATGACACTAATTGACCACCCAACAACCACCTTCACTGTTTTCCTATCACCAAGGTACCAATTCTCCAACAATGTAACTAGTGCCCTCAGTTCAAACAAAATCCTCCGTTTTCACACAATGAGTATCGTTATAAGTACAAGGACTTATTTCAAACACTCACGCTCAGAAGTAAGTTCAAATACAGTTAGTGCTCAATGTCATAGGCTTGCCCTTAATTTCACTGCTTAGACTCTCCAAAATAGACTTTAGGATCACTATAGGGCTTGCCCTTAATTTCACTGCTTAGACTCTCCAAAATAGACTTTAGGATCACTATAGGACTTTCTTAGCTTGTAACGTAGGCTCAGGGTCTGGTGTGGTACATTTGGGTACATTTAGTGACTTCTGTCCTCCTTGACATTACATTAGGCCCTCTACCTCTTTTTGCCCTATCGTCGACATCCTACCTTTCTGTCTTCTTTCCTTCTATTCCTTTCAACCATGGATGCGACTTTTAAGTTTCAACTTCACAACTCTTTTATTTTTCACTTTCTCGCTTTTTCATGCATTTCATTCTTTTTACTTTCACAAAGTCACATCCTCTTTTTTCATTTTTCTTTTCTTTTCTTTTCAACACCAAACTCTTTTCATAACCATTTTTCTTTAGATTTTCTTTTATATAGCCACCCTCAACTTACGATTTTTCCATGAGTCAATGTGCACAATACCCAATGTCTGGTCAAGGCCAAGAACGAGGTCACTTTAGTTTGCATTAGCCACCCTCAACTTAGGCTTTTGGCCTACGTCGAGGTGCACATGTCCAAGGAGGGACTGGGGCCAAAACATTAGATTCTGGGAAGGTGAAGTAGGGAGTTCGAAAGAAATGGTTTATTTTAGGCTCAAAGTATTTGTATCAAAGGGAATATTCACTTCATTTGGTCTGACTCTTTTAGGCTAGTTGTGGACCATTCCGAACAAGGGCCTATGATCACTTCCTAGCTTCTAGAGTAGATTATCTTAGCAGGACTAACCGGACAAGTTCTAGTTTGGCACCAATTGTTGAATAATCAATTATTCTCACATTCACTTGGTACATCGTTCCATTATCAGGTTACCATGTTCAAGTATTAGTCTCGGGTCATGCAGTTGGTGCATTATCATGTCATATTTAGAGCCAACACATTCAACTTACCTTAGCCTACAAATTCAAGCACATATCACAACTTTTGGACGGGTCTCATTTTTCACAAGTTGTCATGCTTCAATCTTTCTTGCTTCTACACATACAATCCTAATACATGCCGGTTCAACATAAATTTAAACAGTCTCAGGAATAAAGAACACATGCAAGAAAACCCCAAGAGAGGATCGTGAGTTGGGTTACTCAGACTATACCCTATCACTCACAAGTTAACCTTACCCCCACCAAAAGAGTGCAATTGTCCCCAATGCATAAAAAACATAAAAAGAGTAATGCATTTGGTGAAGCAAACCTGTGGCGCAAAGCGCCGAAGACCTATCAACAAACGGGTGGGTCCGATTTCCCGGAGACCGCTGGATCAACAATTGGGTCACCCTTAATAGTGCCTGCATCAACAAGGATGACATCGGACCCTGAAGAATGGTCAGACCCAGAGCCTGAAACGTTGGCCGACTCGGAGCCAGATGTGGATCCACCGTTTGAACTAGAAGTAGCCTCAGTTGGTGACCGGCGCTCCTCATCAGACTGAGAGGCAGTGACTACGTTGGGGTTCACCTTTCGAGGGGTGCCTCTAGTGACCCGGGTGCAGTGGGTGAGGTCCTTTTGTTAGGAGGAATATAGTTGGGTCCTTCTCCGCATCTATGCCTTCGTCGATCAACCGGAGAGTGGGGGTAGCCGACTTGGATTTTCCCTTTTTTGTGTATACCAATTACTTCTTGGGTGCCATAGTACCTGTGGATGGGTTATTACCACAAAAAGTTGCCTACAATTGTTAGGAAGATTGCTTAATGATTGGGTGATTCAGAGGATGATAGAGACATAGAGTTCTACAAGTCATTGGAACTCTTTAGTGGCCTACAAGAGGGGTCTGATAAATTATGGAGGTTGGGACATAGCAGTGACTCTTTTGAGGTCGATGCATATAGATTAATGAATCAGACCAACCATCAGGTTATGAACTGCCCTTAGAAGCACATCTGGAAGACTGAAATCTCACATAAAGTATCTTGTTTTTTCTGGCCAACTGTGCTTACACAAGAGAATCTGGCAAAAAGAAAGGATCTCTTT
Organism: Solanum lycopersicum; assembly: GCF_036512215.1. Lineage (NCBI taxonomy): Eukaryota > Viridiplantae > Streptophyta > Magnoliopsida > Solanales > Solanaceae > Solanum > Solanum lycopersicum. Next base: position 20,144,542 of record NC_090802.1, read on the forward strand.
ATGCTCCAGATGCTATCTTTTGGTTAGAAAGTAGAGACAGATAATCATCTATTTGTACATTGCAAATAACAAAATAACTATGGAGAAAGTTCATTAACCTTAGACGAATTTCTTGGATAATGCCCAGAAGGACTATTGAAGTTCTAGATCTGCAGTCAAATTCTCTAACTAGGAAGAAGTTATGAGGCAATAGACATGTATAGATGGAGAACTGTCCCAACAAGCATCTGGTGTCCAATTTGGAAAGAAAGAAACTCCAGATGCTTTGAGGACATGCGCAAATTTTTGCAGAAGATCAAGTTGATGTGTATTTTGATTTTTTGTTTTTTTTGATAAAGTAATTAAATGATATTAGAAAGCGTTAAGAAGATGCGAAGTTACAAAAGCACCGTGTGCAAGAAAGCTGCTCCAAACAGAAAATATGGAGCTAGCTTGGCAAAAAATTGTGAAACAGTCAATAGGGAACCCTACTACTCTACTATACTAGAGATAGGGAACTAACAAAATCCGAAAGGTTATCCACACTGTTTACATTGGCAAAAAAGTGCCAGCTAAATAAACTAACTAGACATTGGGCTTTGGAGTGCATAAAGAGGTTGATATTCCATTAAAGCATCTGTTGTTTCTCTCTTTCCATATGCTCCAAAAAATGGCTGTTGGGATCATTCTCCAGATCTTTCTGATGGATTTGTCAACTTTCCACAGTATCCAGCTGGCATAAGCATCCTTCATGTTGTAGGGCATTGCCCATTGTAGGCCAAGCATAGAGTAGAAATAATACCATAAGCTAATTGTTGCAGGGCAATGCAAAAAAAGGAGACTAACACTCTCATTGGTTTGCTTGCACATGACACATCTGTTATGAGGATTACATCTTTTTTCCTGAGGTTGTCTTGTGTTAGACATGCTTCCTTCAAGGCTGTCCAGGTGAAACAAGAAACTCTTGAGGGGTTGCCTAGTTTTCCAGACATGTTTTCAAGGCCAAATTAGTAGAATGCCATTCTGGGAGCTCAAATTTTTGTAACATTCTTTCACAGTGTAGGTCTTCTCCTTAGAATTACCCCAAAGAATCTTGTCTTGATCTTCGACCACCAATGTAGTGTTTTGCAGAGTTTCTAAGAGGGAAAGGAGGTCATTAATCTCCCAATCCTGGAAGTTCCTTATGAAAATAGTAGTTGTTGTCTCTGTACTGGGCTATAGTTGCTTCTTTGTTGGAGGCTATCTGGAACAAGGAGGGGAAATAGTCTTTTAGCCTAGAGTTCCCAAGCCATTTGTCTTGCCAAAATCTGATCTTGAGTCCATTACCAGCCTTGAAGGATACTTCCTCGAAGAAATTATCTTGGAAACTGCTTATGTGTTTCCAGACCCCAACGCATGGGGTTCAGTGCTTTTCATCGGACACCAGCGATCTTGAATGCCATATTTAGCCTTGATGATGTCTCTCCAAAACCCAGCCTCAGTTTGTCCATATCTCCAGAGCCACTTCATGAGTAAGCTCTTGTTGTGAAGTTGGAGATTTCTGATTCTCAAGCCTCCTTGAAACTTAGATTGAGTTACTGATTTTCATTTAACTAGAGAGTACTTGTGGGTGAGACTTTTCCTTACCATAGAAATCTCCTTCTGAGCCTATCCATTTGTTTCAAAATTGAACCTGGTATTGGAAATAGAGACATGCAGCACGTAGGAATACTATCTAGTACATGGTATTGGAAATAGAGACATGCAGCACGTAGGAATACTATCTAGTACACTGTTGATGATATTGAGCCTACCTCCCATGGAAAGGTATTGCATTTTCCATGTACCAAGTCTCTTTTCCATTTTTTCAATAACTCCATTCCAAATTCCAGAAGATTTAAAACTTGCCCCCCAGGGGAAGACCTAGATAGGTGGTGGGTAATGACCCTATTTTGCAACCAAGTATGCCAGCAAGTTCCTCTAGATTGTCCACCTGATTAACCGGATATGTAGCACTTTTGAGCATGTTAATATAAAGTCCGGAGATAGCTTCAAAACTATAAGGGTGGTGTTTAGATTGGAGACTTGTTGCCTGTCAGCTCCACAAAAAATGAGAGTGTCATCCGCATAAAGAAGGTGAGAGACATTGACAGTGGTGGCTGGATTGCTGCCTACTTGAAATCCTTGAATCCATTGAAGTTCTTTAGCCCTAGCTAGTAACTGAGATAGACCTTCCATAGCCAGAATGAATAAAAGGACAGAGTGGATCCCCCCTGCCTCAACCCCTTTTGAGTAGAGAAAAATCCAACTGGACTTCTGTTGATCAAAACTGAGAACTTCACTGTTGAAATGCAGAAGTATATCTATCTTATCCACCCATCACCAAATCCCATTTGTTTTCAGTATGTTGACTAGATAGGCCCAGTTAAGTTGGTCAAAGGCTTTCTCTATGTCCAATTTACATAAGATCCCCGATTCACCACTCTTGATTCTCCAGTCTAGCATCTCATTAGCAATCAAGGATGCATCAGTTATTTGCCTATTCTTTAAAAATGCACTCTGCTGCCCCGAGACTAAAGAATTCATCAGCTTTTTCATCCTTTCTGCTAGGATTTTAGCCAACTACTTATAGACACTACCTATGAGGCTTATAGGCCTATAGTCTTTAAGCTCTACAACACCTTTCTTCTTTGGGATTAGAGCAATAAAAGAAGCATTACAAGACCTCACCATTTGGCAATTCTGGTGAAAGAAATTGAAAGCTGCTAGTATATCCTCTTTAATAAAGCACCATGATTTTTGGAAGAAAGCCATGGTATAACCATCAGGTCCTGGGGCTTTGTCAGGGGCACAAGCCATAAGAGCATTAGAGATCTCCAGTTCAGTGAAAGGAAGTTCAAGTTCCTCCTTTTCTTCTATACTTAGGGTGACATGTTCTCAAAAACAGCTGAGGGTCTCCAGGATTCAGCTTCTTGTATATTTGTTGATAATACTCCAGAATGCCATTTTGTATCCTTCCTTTATCTTCAATCAGTTCATCTCCTATTCTCAGTCTGTCAATGGAGTTACCCCTTCTATATGAATTGGCCATTCTCTGAAAGTACTTTGTGTTCTTTCCCCCCTCTTTAAGCCATAAGCATCTAGATTTTTTGCTCCCTGAGATCTCTTCAGCTGTTGCAATCTGTTGAAGTTGCAGTTTCAGATTCAGGGACTGTGTTTTCTCGTGTTGAAAGGGTTCTGAGTTCAGCTAAATGATCCAAGTTCCCTAATTCCAAAGAGCTTTAGTTCTTTGGGTTTCAATGTTTCCATACACCTCCCTGTTCCACTTAGAAATGTCTTTCTTTAGGTTTCTGAGTTTCTGCAACAGCACTAAGTCTGGGGTTCCCTGAATGCTGTAGGACTGCCACCATCCTTTTATCATATCAATGAAGCCTTCTTCTTGAAACCACATGTTCTCAAATTTGAAGTAGGATGGTGATGCCTCCCAATCTCCACTTTCCAGGAAGATGGGTTTATGATCTGAAAATACTCTTGGCATTGTGTATTGTTTGATAGCCCTGGACATCTCACTCCATTCTGATGAATAAAGAAACCTGTCAATTCTTGAGGCTTGGAGTGTCTCCTCCCCTCTTAACCAGGTGAACTGTGCTCCTTGGAGAGGAGGATCAATCAATTCAAGATCCAAAATGGTATTGGAGAAACCCTGCATAGCACTGGATCTTCTATTACAGTTTAGCCTTTCACCCTCGAATCTACACACATTGAAGTCTCCTCCCATATATCAGACCACAACCCCCTGATTGATGCTAACTCCAACCAAAGGTCCTCCCTTTCTGGGTGGGTCGGTATGAGGTCCATATACTCCGGTGAAAACCCATTTGAAGTCTTCAGAGGTGCTCTCAAATCTACATGACAGGGAGAAGGCCCCTGCCTCCAACTCAACACAATTCCAAGCTATTTTGTCCCATAAAATTAACAGTCGACCTTTGGTGCCAATTGCTTTGACTTCTGCCCAGGAGAGCCAGTTATTCCCCCATATTTGTCTGATTAGAGATGGATTCCAAGACTCTATTTTGGTTTCCTGTAAACAAACAATGTCTGCTCCCCGCTTTTGGATAAGAGATTTCAAAGTACTTCTCTTATCTTTATTATTGAGACCCTGTTCATTCCAATTGAGTATTTTAACTCTCATCTGGAATGAGAGTTGTGGTGCCTGCCCCTATCTTTCTTTCCGCTTCCATCTTGGAGACCCCAGTCCGGTTTTTTAAGTTCATATGTTGCTTTGCTTTTCCCTTTTTTTGCGTCCCCAGACTTCTTCCCTTGTTCAAGAATCTGAGTTTTCCTCTTTTGGTGTAAACAGACTTAGAAGATTCTGTTGATATTATCGATGTTCTGACTTGCATTTAGGATCACATATTAGCTTTGAATACCTGAAGCACATTTGTAAAGATGTTTTTTTATTCTTTTAATTGGGCGTAGAGGCAGGGAAAATGGGGGGAGGGGATTACAAGGTGGAAATCCAACCCTTACCAATAAGGTGAAAGTTCAGGTAGCCAACCAACTAATTCAGATAGACAGAACCTATTGCTGAAGGCACACACGACCTAGCACCTTGACGCCTACATCAAAAAACCAATTTAGATAGGGGAGACCACATCCTGAACTTCACTGAGTTTCAGCGCGCTTAAGTGAGCCTTTAACAACTATGCTTTGACTATGTATTGTTGTTTGAGCTTAGAGTTATTTTATTCAAATTTGACTCATTTGTGTCTTTCTCCATTAAAACCAGCTCTATCTTATGCTTTTCACTTAAAACCCGGATTGAACTGTACTTTATTTTAATCTACTTTCTGTTTAATGTACTTTGAGAAGTTATTTTTTCATGAGTAACAACAGCTCATACCAGAATTTGAAAATATTCTGTCAAGAATGTTATATGACTTACAAAATGAAGTCCAAGATGAAAGTTCTCCCTCCACTTGATTCTTTTTCCTCCCTGATGCTGGAAGGTGGAATGGAATCGAACTTCTTTCAAGCTCTGCTAGTTTCTCATCTCCCCACACCCTTATTCTCTTCCTGATTAGTATGTGAATGTGAGATTGTTTCCTGTGTCTTACATCTTCCAAGTGACATCTGTCATCAATGGAGCTATTCTGACCCTTAAATATATCAGATGGAGAAGGCATATCAGCTACTGAGAAGCACATTTGAAGATGCAGGGTTCACAGATGAGCAGATTGCATGTATCCTTATAGTTTCATATCTAGTGTCTCCATAGGATTGAGTTTATTTTAGTTTGTATGAAGAAAGATAGTTGGGGTCTCTCTGGTCGAGCCTAATTATTATTAAGCATAGAGAACTTCGATCGATTACAAAATCCTGGGAGAGAAACGGTGCTTTTGTCTCTTTAACTTCTGCTAGTTTTGTCAAAAAAATGGTATATTGATGTATTGGCACGTATCCGTATCAATTCTTTTCGGATTGAATTGGCCTTGGGATCATATGAAGATATCCTTTTATCAGCAGCAGCATCAGTAGAAGCAGAGGCTGCAGTTGGAAATGCTATTTATATGCTAACATCATTTTATAATCATGACTGTGGTAAGAGTTTTCATTCTTCTGATGTTTAGCACTTCCATTATCAATCTGTGTTAGTTGAAGATTAATCACAATGCATTTCTTTAGAGGCATACCAAAAGGAAACCTTCCTTTGTCTGCATGCTGTTGATATATTCCTAGGCAACAGACAATAAATTTACATGGTTAATGTTCACACTATGCATATGTTTCTGATATTGTTGTCTATCTCAATGAAGTTTCCAAGATCCATAAACTTATAGCAACAATTATTCGTTTATTGTTGTCATAACTCAATGAAGTTTCCAAGATCCAGAAACTAGCAACAATTATTCGTTTATTGTTGTCTAACTCAATTATTCGTTTTCATTGGCTGTGGAATGGGCGAATATGAATTTTATCTAATTCCCTGAAGAGCTTCCAGTAAGAATTGGCCATTGTTGATTCTCATACTCTGGTGCAATTAGGACTAGGATGATATAAAGTATAGACAAACTGTCCCAAAAAGTCAAATATTCTAGTCGTAAATTGGCTTTGATCATTTTCTTCTGTAACTGGCCTTCTATGGATTGGACCAGTATAAATTCTTGCTATGATCCTTAAAGTTCTGATCTACAACTGTTGTTAGTGGTTTCACATCCATACTTCCTAGAGGTACTGAACCTTAAGCAGACAAAATAACCTAAAAGATGAACAATGAAAGAACTTAATTTTGATCCAATGCTGAAAATTCATAGATGTGTGTAAATGGGACGCCAGTTAATTAACTTGAATATTTCACCTGCAGATCCCAATGCACACATTCTGTGGATAGAAAGTGTGAACGCAAAATTGAAGGCTCTTCGTGATATTGAAGCAGGTGACTCTCCTTCCATTATTGATCAGTTTGTTTTACCCTGGTATACACAAGTGTAAGAGAATTTGTTCCATAAGATTTAAGAAAGTTGTATTTACTTGTGTTGTGAAATTATCTTGGCTTTTTTTGTACGGTTCAATTTTTGGATGTTCATTGTTGTTGAATACAGAGATTCCGTGTGATTATAATATGATTAGCAGCCAATTTGGACCTCAAAACAACACATGCTTAATGACCAAAAGGCTTTGGTAAAGTGTAAGAGTGCAACACGTTAGTGTGCGTTAGCGCATGTCATGGGTTCCAAATCAGCTGCAGACAGCCTAGTATTTAAATGAAGGGTAGAGAGACAAACCCATTATTCACTAAGATTCGAGCCGTGCCCTATAGGCCTCAGTGATTTATCGATTATAAAAACAATGCATGTTTAACATTTTGCATATGCTGTTAGACCTATAACTGTGTTGTGGAGATCATGTAATTTTCTGCTACTATAGGAATGACTAGCTCCTGATGATTTGGTTGATGTTGCTATATTTCAATATCAACAAAAGCTTCAATCCTAAGCTAGTTGGGGTTGACAACATTATTCATTTGCTCCATTTCTTTCCAATATTCTCAATTTGATTGATTTCCTCCTACTGGTAATATAGCCGTGAATATAATTTCCAGTTTCTCATGACGATTTTGTTTAAACTCACTCTTTGTTATATCAGGGGAAGAGCTGAGGATATGCTACATTGACGCAAGCATGGATCATGATGCTCGGCGCGCTACCCTTTCTGAAGGGTTTGGTTTCGATTGCAGATGTGCTCGATGTATGTCTAATGACTAGACTTTAGCAGATCAAGGTTATCTGCATTCTACAGCTTCCGATAGAACAATGTCTAATAACATTAATACATCTAGGACCATGATAAACAAAATAATTATTTTATTTTTGATAGGTGATAAATGGTACAGTTGATAATAAATTACTTTTATATATCCATGCAACATTGTTTAGTGGCAATCTTTCACATACGACCATCAATTACTTTTGAATTTTGAAGTTGGTGACTTGTAACAACGTTGTTATGTAATATAACCTACAAAGTCAAAAAACAGTTATTTACTTTTGAATTTCGAGTAGTGCACTTTCTATAATTTGTATATTTGAATTTATGTGCGTTAGGGACTACCTAGATCGGTAAAATGATTTACTCAACAATATAAACTATTTGCAAGAGTGAAGAATTTGCGCGAATGAAGAGAAGTGATTATACTTTAAAACTTGGTATTTTGTGTAATTACAATTCGATCTTCCATCTTTTAAGAGAGCTTTTCATGCTCTTAACCCTTGATTTAACAAGGAGGAGAAAATAAAGTCTTATTCATCAACTTCTTAGGCCCCTTCAACAGAATAATAAAGAAAAGAGTAAGTTTCACATGAAACAAACACAAAAATCATATATGTTATAACTATAGTTTGAATAATTACACTCCATAACAAACATTTGTTATTGCTATTTCGTTATACATAAGTACATATGAAGTTGTGCTCTTTCGCTATACATATATACAAAAGAAATAATTGTATAATCTGTTTCAGAATACATATACAAAAGAATCAATTGTATAATCTATGTTTGTATAAAGCGAGAAAGAGAGAAAGACAAAAGAAAAGTGGACAGAAAAAGATCGTATTTATATAATCATAAGTGTATAGGATGAAAAATATATGCATTTGTATTTGCATATATACAATTTTCTCTCGCTTTGAACACAAACGCAATGTATACATTTGTGTTTGCATAAAGTGAGTGGCGAGCGAGATCTAGGAGAGGGAGGGATGGGTACGAAAATATATGTATACATACAATTTTCTCTCACTTTATACAAACACAAATGCATTTTATACATTTGTGTTTGTATAAAAGAGAGCGAGATTGCCAGCAAGAACAAGAGTGACGAGCAAGATTCCACCAGGGGAGAGGCGAAATAACAACAGTTTGCTATGAGATACAATTAAATCGAACTATGTTTATAGCATTTAATTTGAATTAATAATTTGCTATTGCATATAATTTTCTTTAAAGAAAACACACGCGCTAGAATTACTTTACGGAGGAAAAGTATGGAAAATAACATCTGATTAATTAGGAGAGTCAATAACTAATTAAGAATATAAATGAAATTCTATTTTACCCCTTCAATGATGGGTCAACTAATCTAAAGCTATCAATCCATAAAAGATGAAAATGTCGATTGTTAAATGTTGGAGAGGTAGTTGAGTTTTAAAAAGAAAAAAATGATTTTTGTCCCTTGGAATAATTGTCACACTCTTTATCCTTGATATGTTTTGTTGAAAGAGAGAGAAAGAGAAAAGTTTGAATAATAGTTATAAAGATTATTAATTACTCCCGCCAAGTTAGCTTAGTGTTTATAAGTGTGAAGAAAGGGGCAGAGAGGTGGCAAAAAGAGTGCTTTTTTTTCATTCTCCTAACTTTCATCTCATCTTCCCTTAAATATTCTTCAACCAAACCTTCTTTTTCCTCAATAATTCCCTCCTCTTACATCAAACCAAACTCACTTGTTAGTTAACTTGTTTTTCACTTTCTTTTTCTTTTTTTTTAAAAAAAAATAATAATTAGAAACAAGAAACAAGAAACAAGTGATTAGCTAAGCTAGTAGAGGTTGCAAGCCAACCTCATAGCTATAATCTTTCCTTTCATTTTCCTCTAAAACTTTTTTTTTTCTCTTTGCATCAATATGGAGGCTGTGAGTAGTCTAAGTTCTTCATCTGTTATACCCAAAACTGTTTTGAAATTGTCAACGAATTGGAGATGGTGTCCTCCTAACAAGGTATATTGCCAAACTAGTGGTACAAAAAATGGTAATGTTTCTTCTGTTGTAACAGAGAGATCATCGGTTAGCTCGGAAAAAAGTTTAGGAAGTTTGGTTTTGACTTCAAATACTGAAATTAAGGTGAAGGATTTGGTGCCTTATGGTCAGCCAAGGCATGATGATGGTATAGGCATTAACATGTTTCTGAGAGGAAAGGCATTTCTCATTACTGGTGCAACTGGTTTTCTGGGAAAAGGTATATTATATGTATACTTTACAGCACTATATCTCCTACGTTTTTCTTTCCTTACTCTCGACTCTTAATAACTTCATATCTTCCCTCCAGTTCTAATTGAGAAGATCTTAAGGACAGCACCTGATGTGAACAAAATATTCATCTTGATCAAGGCAAAGAACAAAGAAGTTGCTATGCAGAGATTGAAGAATGAAGTATTTATGCATTAATCTTATGTACTCATACACTACTTCTCTTTATGGCTACTTTTCCACCATTAACAAGTTTGTTTTTTCAAAATTTCCATCAGATCCTCAATGCTGATATATTCAATTGTCTCAAACAAGTTCATGGGAAATCTTATCAGACTTTCATGTTGAGCAAGTTGGTACCTGTGTTAGGTAATGTTTGTGAAGCTAATCTTGGAATCGATCAAGACACAGCCAACATGATGGCAAAAGAGGTTGACATAATTGTAAATTCTGCTGCCAATACCACTTTTGATGAAAGGTTATTGCAGATTAACATCTGGAGTTGTGTGCATATATGTTCATGTTTTCTTTCTCATGCCTGAAGAAAGTATATATTTGATAAAATTTGCAGGTACGATATTGCACTTGATATAAATACTGGAGGACCAACCCGCCTTATGAACTTTGCAAAACAATGTCACAACCTTAAACTCTTTCTTCAAGTATCCACAGGTAAGTCACTCACTCTCCGACAAGAAATTACTTGCGTCACCAATTTATCAAGAGATGTTTAACTTGAATGATATGTCTATTGACTGAAGAGATTATTTCATGTTAAAAACAGCATATGTTAATGGACAGCGACAAGGTAGAATTATGGAGAAGCCATTCTGCATTGGAGATAGTATAGCAAAGGAGAATCTTCTCTCTGAAGTTAATCCAAACTCCTTCACCTCATTGAATGTGGAAGATGAGATAAAGTTAGTTTTGGAGTCTAAACAAGGTTTAGAAAATAATTCAGTTGCTCAGAAAATGAAAGAGATTGGTCTACAGAGGTATGTATATATATTATAGCACTAAATATTTGCTTGCTTCATTATATATTTGCTTAACATAGAGTACATTTGAATTGATCAGAGCTAACAAATTTGGGTGGCAAGACACTTATGTATTCACGAAGGCAATGGGAGAGATGATGATAGACAGTATGAGAGGTGATATTCCTGTAGTAATTATTCGACCAAGTGTCATTGAGAGCACCTACAAGGAACCATTTCCTGGATGGATGGAAGGGAGCAGGTGAATATTCTACTTAAAACTCAAATCACAAAAAAGACTTGCAATAATTCACCTTAAAAACTAATGTTACTTTCATATGCAGGATGATGGATCCAATCATCTTGTACTATGGTAAAGGACAGCTCACAGGGTTTCTTGTAGACCCTAATGGAGTTCTTGATGTGGCAAGTTCTTAAAATAAATATCCAGTATGAACATTAACATATATAAAGGGTATAGTAGTGTGTATTTATTTGTGTCTCTCATGTACGTAGGTTCCAGCTGACATGGTTGTGAACGCAACCTTGGCAGCCATGGCAAAACATGGTACAGAAGGAAAACCAGGAAGTAGTAACGTTTACCAGGTTGCTTCATCTGCTGTAAATCCATTAGTCTTCAAGGACCTGGCCAGAATGCTATTTGATCACTTCAACCGTTCACCCTACATCGACTCCAAAGGAAGACCAATTCATGTTCCAAAAATGTCGCTGCTCAGATCCATGGAGGACTTATCATCCCATCTATGGCGAGACGCCATTAACAGAAGTGGCCTAACAGATCTGACCGATCCAAATGGAAAGTTGTCCAGGAAACTTGAGAACATCTGCAGGAAGTCAGTGGAGCAAGCAAAGTACCTGGCTAATATTTATGAACCCTACACTTTTTATGGGGGAAGGTAAGAATTTGGTCTTTATTATCCTCTCCATTAAGTTTTGCACCATTTTTATGAGGTTAAAAGAGTTCCAAAAATTTTCCAGATTTGACAACAGCAATACTCAGAGGTTGATGGAATCCATGTCTAAAGAAGAAAGATGGCAATTTGGATTTGATGTAGAAAGCATAGATTGGAAAGATTACATCTCTAATGTCCACATTCCAGGGCTAAGGAAGCATGTAATGAAAGGAAGAGGATCGTGCACTTAATCTTACTCTGCTCCTTTATGTTTCTGCATCTTCTTACTGTAATACAAGTATACAACTGTTGGTTTTACTTTTAACTTTCTTTTCTTCACAAAAGACTTGTGATTTCCGGACAAGATCATCTTTAACAAAAACTTCCTGATAATCACTGATGTAATATCATTTTCAATATACTATATTAATAATATCATATCAAAGTGATCAGTCTACCACAAAAATGTATAGGATTCATCATTTTCTATTTATATGTGCAGTGCAAGCCTACGATTATATACTTGTCTAGTTCTGTGTACAAATGGAAAAACAACATATTATTTCCCCCGTTAATCTATATGGCTCTCGAAGTAGCTAGAATTGCTTTCAGAACCCGCAGAATATCTCATTTACATCAGTAAGAATAATATATTACACAAGTTCAAAATTGCCATACAAGAGTTCAAAATGGTCAGATAAGAACGTATTCCTAAATATCAACACAAACAATATATATTCTATTATACATGAAATATCAAGCATCATAGGCTCAGGTGAAAGAATAGAGAAGGCACAAGATCCACCACAGACCAAGCAAGACCAGCGTACTGAAAGAGCCTAATACCAGTATCAACTTCAAACGAGTCCTGCCGGGAGAAAAAGAATAGTTTTTGAATATAACCTGCTTGCTTTATTTCATCTGACTTTTTAGCTGAAGCTGAAATGCTTAGTGATGGGACATAGCTGCTTGATCTCACTGGGATGCCCAATGCATTGGCAAGCATGGGAAGCATCCATTTGGCAAGAGCCTTGCTGCAGAACCTTACAAGGAGTATAGTTGGATATCCTACTATCAGTCTTCCCAAAAATGCAGGAAGGGTAAGCTGGGGATTGAAGACACGGGGTACACTCTCATGATGAAACTGATGATACGTCTGATGGACACCAATAACCTGGACAAAAGGATTTTGTTTTCATGAAATTAGAGGCACTTGCAAATACCCTGTAAAAGCACACTTAATCACTTATCTATAAGGGATCATCACATCTTTCTATACATCCAAAAAAAAAACTGAACTGAGCACAAGGACGTGCATAATAACTAAAAAGAAATTGTACGACAGTAACCTTGCCAAAAAATGCCAGGACAGCAGTATTCTGTTTTTCCAAGTACTCAAATTTTGAGGCGGAACAGAAATTCATTATGTAAACTATCATAGAAAAAACCAATACCAAGTAGTTTTTCCTCAATCTAATACATATGAAACCTACTGGTGGAGGAACCACATGTTCGTCGGAAATTTACATTGTGTAACTAGGTAAAAATAACTAATTTTTATGTATATATATTGCATATTGACTCTCCTTGGTTTCTTCGTGGATCTATCCTTTATAGTTTGACACCCCTTAGTGAAAATCCTAGTTCCACCATTGAAACCCACAAGAAACTAAGGTCTACGAGATTATTAGCCCTCGTCCCCAGAGAGACTGAGGTCTTGAACAGGAACATAAGCAGGAGTAGGAAAAACAAGGGACAATATTAGAGCGAAAGAGAAAGCTTAAGATTGACTAGGACCAACAAGGGAAGGAGCAGACACATCTTCTCTCTCTCTCTCCAACAATTCTACTTATTCCATTTTTGTTTAGTTAATAGCTAAGCAAATGAAACATGCAGGAGGATTCGGAAACCTATGCTACTCTATCACATATCTAGTTGTTTCCTTGATAGCCAACAAAGGCACACATAGGTATGAATACAGCAACACATGCTTACATTTTGGCTATCAAAACCAAGGTAGCAACAGGAAAATGACTTCCACTCCAGGACAGCAACCCACACAATTTTTTAGCCCTCAGCTGCCTTGTTTACATTACTAAATTCAAAGTTTGCAATATTGGTCATTCAATTTAAATGGAGTTTGATGACTTCCAATAGAATCATTTTAATCATACAAGTCAAAGTGCAATCAATAGCAAGTTTATTAAGAGTAAAGAAAATGTTGGGCTGAACAGTCAAAAGACCACCTTCTCCAACAAATTGTCCAGAGACAATCACTTTGTAAATAGACCACTGCCTTCTGAAAAACTCATCAAGGAGAAACCAGCGTGGAACTTTTTCATATCAACATAGCTGATTCACGTGAACTAGGAAGTAGGAGAAGAAAACTCCTACGATCATATGCTAAGCAACAAGATAACTACTAAAAATTTTAGGCAAATGCACTGAAGCAATCTGGTCAATGAACACAAATCTCAGTAGAAGGTCTCAACAAAGGAATAAGTGGAAGGACAATTATGACTTAACAAGATAAAGTCAAGCAATTACAGTTGTGTGCTTACAATTCCCAATGCCACACCATTAAAGGCTGTATGGAACTCAAAACTTGGAGTTGGAAACTGCGGTGTAGGGTAAGCAAAGAGCAACAAGAAGCATAGCACAGCCCAGAATGATGCAACTGCAAATAATTTCAAATCTCAGAACCAGGGCAAGATAAATAGTCATTCAAATATGAAATAAAGATGACAAAGAACTGGAAACTCACATTAAGAATCAAATCTATTTTTAAAAAAAGGATAAAAAATGAGAATTTTTTGCAGGAGGAACTAAGCTTTAACATCTTTGAGCTTCAGGAACCTCAAGTGCATTTCCAGGCAGTATAGTCTAAATATCAGCACCGTAGATGGTACATTATGAATTGTTGTCTTAAATATTTCTATCTACTTAAACATCACTTGTCGTTTTTTTTAATATTTGAGTCAATGGTTTATTAGAAACAACCTCTCTACCTCGTAGGGGTAAGGTCTACATAGACACTAACCCTCCCCATACCCTACCTACTTGTGGGATTACACTGATTATGTTGTTGTTCTTTTGTATTTGATGAAGCCATTGTTAAACATCCATTTGGATTTTGGAGTGTACTTTCAAGATACCACACCAGTGGTAGAAGCATCAGCAATATCACCACTCCTATTTTACTCCTCTACTGATTTGGAAGACTATTGGTCATGACAAAGTGATTTGGAAGACTCTATTGGGCATCTTGATCTATCTCTGTATTCCAATATGATTTGAAGTGGATATCTACCAAGAAGCACATCAGGGTTATCAGCAAGGCAGCGTAGCTTCTCTTCCCAATTCTCTAGATTTTGATTTTTGAATGACACAACCTTAAGACCAAGGAAATTCAAAACAGGTAACAGTAATCATACCATTTTGCCCCGAAACTATGAAATCATCTATGTATTTGTGAACAGAAAGCCAGGATGCCAAGATTGCCAATCCGAAAGCTAGACCCGCAATGATGTCAATTAAGCTGTGCATTCCCAGGTATATTCTTCCTGACAGAAAGGCAAAATTTGAGTCCTGAATGTTTAGAAGAAGTAAAATTGGAGCCTCATGCAGGAAAAATAGGACTTACCTACTGCAATGAAGAAAATAAACAAACAAACGATTGCTAATCCAGCTAATCCAGTAATAACATCATCATTTTGTGTGTAGGATAAGATGTACTGAAGGAGGAACCTGATTTGTCCCAAAAAAGGAAATAAGAGGAGTAAGAATACGCTGATATAAAGCACAAAATGCAGCAGGTTGAGTATTTTTCGTTCCTAAACGAAGCAAAGACTAATATGCTAATTCCATCAGAGAATGAAGCAGCAGAACAATAATAAGAGGTGTACCCTGACAGGCAGACAGTGTTGAGTGTGTGCGAAGAAGGAAGCCCATATTCGAGAGCATTTTCTTTCTCATCTTCAGTTGCTGTTATTCTCCTAACAGGTGGTCCGCTAGGTCTAGGAGCACATACAACATCCTGCAATTTTAAACATGATCAATTAAAACTCACCTAGAAAAACTTACATACAATACAATACATTAAGAGAAAAGACAGTACCTTTATACAGTTACCAATATAATCACACAAAGCCATCAAAAGGGTCATCTGTCTAGCCAATTTACAATGCCCACTCTGCAACATAAAAACTCCACTATAAAAGAAGATAGATAGCTTTGCAATTGTAAGAAACACAAGTACAAATTGCAAAACAAAGACATACCCAGAATAGCAATGGAAGGAAAGCAGTGTAGAATGGCACAGAAACAACACAAGAAAGGGCAGAAAAGAAGGCATCCAAATACTTGTTATGATATTTCTGCAAAAAGGAAATCAATAAGTAAAGGCCACAAACTTTCAGAGGCATCATAGAAAGTAAAAGGAGAGAGCAAACCTGGATCTTTAAAGTAATAGGAGTGGTAGAAACAACATAACTAGAAACCCATGGTTGAGTTAAAGATCTAATCTTTTGGGTGACATTAAAGATTGAAGATAGAATGACCCATGTACCAATTCCACACAGAGACAACACCTGAATGCTCTCCATCAAACCTCCTCTTTCCCCTTTCTTTTCCCAGAGAAACAATGATTCCTCTGGCTGGCTGGCTTCTTGAATTTTAACAATATTTTTCTTTGTATTTTAGAGAAATTGGTCTTTCCAAGAAACACTGATTTCCTTTGAAAGAGAGAGAGTCAGTTTGACTATCAAATTATAGGCATTATCAAGTTGTCATATTGCGTAATCTTCTCTAATATTTTTTTCTTTATTGTCCCAATTTTTAAGAAAAAAATTATAATATTTGTATGACAATCTAAAAAAAAAAATTATTTAAAGGATTTGAAGAATGATTCTTCAAGAATTTAATTAGCTGATCAAATTAGTTTATGTTATAAGATGAAATTGATGTACTAGAATTCAAATAAAAAAAAGATGATATACATATATATATATATATATATATTATTTGTGCTTCGCGAGGAAATTTAATGTTACCGAATTTAATAAAAAATATTTAAATTTATTGGTCATTAAAATTAATGGCTCGTTTAGCCCGACGAATAAAATTGTGATATGGAATGTGATGTAATTGAAGTTTTATTTAGACATGCGATATAGTATTTTTATATTGTATATTTTCTCATAAATATAAAAATCTCATAAGTTGTTAAACTATAAAAATAACCCCAGTTGTTAACTCAATCTTACCAAATTAAAAAAAAATTGATAAAATTACATGATAAATTATTACTAAACTATTTCCTCTCCACTTTAGTCATGATTTCATATAACTTTAATTGATCAAACTTTAATTCAATAAAAAAAATTGAACATAAATTGTGGTGTACTAGTCTTTAATATATTTCATAGTACAGACAATCTCCCCACTTTGAACTTGCATTTCTCGATCATATGACCGAGAAGACGAATCAACAGTCAGGAGCGGCTCAAGCGTATTAGTGGCCTAAAGCAAAAATTAAACAGGGCCTTAAACTTAAATTGTTAATAACTTGTATATAATTTATTTCTTCTAGTTTTCACCTCATAATATAATCATTCTTATTTTGAATTACTTTTCATAAGATATAGTACTCAAAAATATTAAATTTCTTCTAATAACCCCTTCATGTTTCATGAAATGATTACTTTTTGTATAAATAGTATTCAATATATTATAATAAAAAATGAGGCCCCTTAAATTTTGGAGCCTAAGGCACATGTCTTTTTTTAACACTGTCGAGCCACCCCTATCAAAAGTATTACTTAGAGTCATTTTGTGTAGAAAGTTCAATCTTACATTTTGTTTCCTCATTTAAAAGTATCATAAGTAATTATTAGAATAAAAAATTAAAGGGAGAATGCATCATATTTGGACAACCTTTCAACTTATTATATATACTTGAAAAGGAATAATATTATACAAAATTATTCAGTTTGTTAGGGTGTTTTTTAAAAATCAACATAGCAAAGTGATAAAGTTCAATTTGAAACTGTACTTTTACCCTAATCGCAATGTCGAGAAACATACCTATTACTTCAAGAAAAGTATTTACAACTTGCAGTAAACTTGAGGATTTGTCCATACTTTATATTGAATATGAACAATTAATTTATTGCATAATCTATGTTTTTGGGATTAAAAGAGGCTCAAGTCTAGTCATATTTCTTTACAGGTCATCCGATACATCCTAGAACACATGTCAAAAAGTTTATTAATTCTCTTCTTTTCATGGTTCACTCTGCACATCAAGGTGTGATAATGATTTTAAGGTCTCTATGTCCTTACAATGGCATATTAAATTTTAATTTTAATTTCATCAAGAGATGGTAATATAGATATTTAAGGAATTTTCATTGTACCTTCAACAATTTAAGTAGAGAAAACAAGCTAGAATGTTCTTTTAAATTGATTTATTTTTAAAAAAAATCTTTCCTTTTAATGAAAAGATGTGACTTATGAAAAGTAATGACTTTTATGAAGAGTTGCGATTTTTATGAAAAATTGTAACTTTTATGAAAGATTGTGATCTTTTCGAAGTATTGTAACTCTTTCAATTCTTTTGCAAATTATTTTTTTGTATCAATACACTTGGGAATAGAATCGTTCCATCCTGGAAGGATCTATTTGTCACGACCCAAAACGTGTCGTGAGTGGCACCCACACTTATCCTACTATGTGAGCGAACTAACCAATCTGAACCCCAACATTTCAAACATAATAAATAGAAAACAATGCGGAAGACTTAAAACTCATTAACAAAATCAATAATCAACTTCTAAAACTCAAAACTTATCATTATCCCCAAAATCTGGAAGTCATCATCACAAGAACATCTATCCTCAACTTACTAAATCTAAGAGTATCTAAGAAGCTAAAATAACTAAACAGCTAGTCCATGCCAGAATTTCAAGGCATCAAGACGTGAAGAAGAAGATCCAGTCCAAGCTAGAAACAATAGCTCACCCTGAAATCTGACGTGATGAAGACTGGCTAGAGTTGTGGTTGAATTCAAGACGACGGTACGTTTGCTGTACTCCACAATTAACAAAAGAAAAACATACAAGTAGGGGTCAGTACAAAACACAAGTACTGAGTAGATATCATCGGCCAACTCAAAATAGAAAGCAATATATATCAGATAATATCATAAAATCAACTACAATACTCAACAGGTAGCAACAACAAGTACAAGGATCATTGATAATAACGCCAAGTACACCCATGAGGACTCAAGCCTCCATACCATACTCATTTGGGAAAAGGTTCATTAAATTGAGTATATTAACATATTTCAAGATTCATTCTCCTTACTACCCTGGTGTCGGAACGTGACACTCCGATCCCCATCATACTATCCTGGTGTCAGAACGTGACATTTCGATCCTCATCATACTATCCTGGTGTCGGAACGTGACACTCTGATCCTCATCATACTATCCTGGTGTCGGAACGTGACACTCCGATCCTCATATACTATCCTGGTGCTGAAACGTGGCACTCCGATCCATATACTATCCTGGTACCGGAACGTGGCACCCGATCCATATACTATCCTGGTGTCGGAACGTGACACTCCGATCCTCATATACTATCCTGGTACCGGAACGTGGCACCCGATCCATATACTATCCTGGTGTCGGAACGTGACACCCGATCCATATACTATCTTGGTGTCGGAACGTGACACCCGATCCCCTAATCTCACTACTTTCGTTCATCAAGCCTTCTTTTATACCAAGACATCATCATTAACAAAGTAGATTAGGGTTTTTCAAGATTTAAGATTCAATAGCTTCATCATGCTTACTTTATCACAATTATATAATCACATTCATGCAAGCATACAATTAAGCATATAGAAGGGTTCACAACACTACCCAATACATATCATTCGCTATTAGGAGTTTACTACGAATAGCATAAACCATAACCTACCTCCACCGAAGAATTGTGATCAAGCAATCTACTTTCCCAAAGCTGCGTTCTTTCTCTCTCTCAACCGATCGTTTCTCCCTCTCTCTCTGTTCTTTTTCTTTTTCTTTTTCTTATTCAAACCCTCTTTCTTTTACCCTAATTAGCATATAATTAAGTATAAAAGATGATAAAATACCCTACTACTTGTTTCAAGGTTCTCTCTTTTAACCCCCCAAGTAATTAAATTATTAACATTAAACCACTAACTTTATAATTATAAGCAGGAATAGTCCAAAACGCCCCTTAAAATATTTAACAGAAATCCGACCCAGTCAGGGTCACGCAGCCTGTGATGGTCCGTCCTGCATGTCCGTCACAAGGTTCAGAGAGTTAATTCTGTGGAAGGATTTGTGACGGTCCGTCGAGCCCTCAACGGTCCGTCCTGCCATTTCGTCGTGAAGTTCAGAGAGTCGATCTCAGTACCCAAATTTCTAAATTCTAAGTTTTTTGGAACGAGACACCCTCGACGGTCCATTGTGCCCATGATGGTCCGTCGTGGGATCCGTCGACCCAGACAGTGATTTTCAGAAATTAACTCTGCTGCTCAAAACAACTAAACAGGTCGTTACAATAGATACCAATTTACCCATCGTTCATCCTCGAACGATCACAAGAAGAAAAACAAGGGCGAAAAGGAGTACCTGAATCTGTAAACAGGTGTGGGTATCTTTCTCGCATATCAGCCTCCTTCTCCCAAGTGGACTCTTCAACTGGTCGATTCTTCCATTGAACTTTGATGGATGCAATCTCCCTTGATCTCAACTTGCGAATTTCTCTATCTAGAATGGCAACAGGCTCCTCCTCATAAGTCAAATTCTCATCAAGCAGAACTGAATCCCATCGAATAATGTAGTTTCCATCCCCATGGTATCTTTTCAACATAGACACATGAAATACCGGATGCACTCCTGACAGTCCTGGGGGCAAGGCTAATTCATAAGCCACCTCCCCTACTCGCTTAAGTACTTCAAATGGTCCAATATACCTCGGTCTTAGCTTACCTCTTTTTCCAAACCGCATCACCCCTTTCATGGGCGAAACCTTCAGCAAGACTTGCTCACCCTCCATGAACTCCAAGTCTCTAAGCTTTCGATCTGCATATTCCTTTTGCCTGCTTTGAGCCGCTAAAAGCTTTTCTTGAATAGATTTCACCTTCTCTAATGAATCCCTCAAAATATCAGTACCCCAAGGTCTAACCTCAAATGCATCAAACCAACCAATGGGAGACCTACATCTCCTCTCATACAATGCTTCGAAAGGAGCCATATCAATACTTGAGTGATAGCTATTATTGTATGAAAACTCCGCTAAGGGTAAGAAGTTATCCCAATGACCCTCAAATTCTATCGCACATGCACGAAGCATATCTTCCAACACCTGAATTGTTCGCCCAGCCTGACCATTGGTCTGAGGGTGAAATGCAGTACTAAGGTCCAACCTAGTACCTAATTCAGCATGCAATGTTCTCCAAAACTTAGAAGTAAACTGCGTACCTCTATCTGATATGATGAAAAGTGGAACTCCATGCAATCGAACAATTTCTGAGATGTAGAGTCTGGCTAACTTCTCTGCATTGTAGGTCACCTTGACCGGGATGAAGTGAGCAGACTTAGTTAATCTGTCCACAATTACCCAAATAGAGTCAAACTTCCCCAATGTCTTTGGAAGACCAACTACGAAGTCCATTGCAATTCTCTCCCACTTCCATTCAGGAATGGGCATTCTCTGAGGTGTTCCTCCGGGCCTCTGGTGTTCATACTTTACTTGCTGACAATTTGGACATTTGGCAACAAAATCAACAATGTCGCGCTTCATTCTACTCCACCAAAAGTGTTGCTTTAGGTCACGGTACATCTTGGTTGCACCAGGATGTATAGAATATCCGGAACTATGAGCCTCTATAAGAATAGTGTGGATCAAATCATCAACACGGGGCACACATACCCTTTCCTTAATTCTCAAAACACCTTCTTCATCCATTATTGCTTCTTTAGCCTCTCCTCGCAACACCATATCCCGAATTCGGCTTAGTTTCTCATCATCAAACTGTTTTCCCTTGATCTTTTCAAGAAAAGAAGATCTCGCCTCCACACTGGCCAAAAATCCTCCCTTCTCATTTACTTCTAACCTCATAAAGTCGTTAGCCAGAGTCTGAACCTCTCTAGCCAATGGGCGTCTAGAAACTTGTAAGTGGGCTAAACTACCCATGCTCCCTGCTTTTCTACTTAAGGCGTCTGCCACAACATTAGCCTTTCCTGGGTGATACAAGATGATAACATCATAATCCTTCAGTAGTTCCATCCACCTCCTCTGTCTCAAATTCAAATCCCTCTGAGTAAAGACATACTGTAGGCTACGATGATCCGTATAGACTTCACACTTGACCCCATATAGGTAATGTCTCCATTGTTTTAATGCAAACACAACTGCGGCCAATTCCAAATCGTGGGTCGGATAGTTACGTTCATGCAAATTTAATTGCCTCAAAGCATAAGCAATTACATTCTTCTCTTGCATTAGCACTGCACCCAAACCAGAATAGGATGCATCACAATAAACAATGAAGTTCTTACCCTCTACTGGAAAGGTAAGGACAGGTGCAGTAGTCAGCAAGGTCTTGAGTTTCTGAAAGCTTTCTTCACACTCGTCCGACCATACAAATGGAACACTCTGCTTAGTCAAGTTCGTCAATTGGGAAGCAATAGAAGAGAATCCCTTGACAAATCGACGGTAATAGCTGGCTAAACAAACAAAGCTCCTTATTTCTAACACATTAGTAGGTCTTACCCAATTTCTCACTGTTTCAATCTTAGAAGGATCCACCATCACTCCATCCTTAGAAACCACGTGCCCCAAAAAGGACACTGAATCTATCCAAAACTCACACTTGGAGAATTTGGCATAAAGCCTTTTCTCCCCTAACACTTCCAACACAATTCTCAAATGCTCCTCATGTTCCTTCTTACTCTTGGAGTATATCAGTATATCATCAATAAATACGATCACAAAGAGATCCAGATATGACTTAAAAATCCCGTTCATCAAGCTCATGAAAGCAGCAGGGGCATTCGTAAGACCAAAAGACATTACTACAAATTCGTAATGCCCATACCTGGTTCGAAAAGCAGTCTTTGGCACATCTGTTGCCCGTATTTTCAATTGATGATAACCGGATCTCAAGTCAATCTTAGAGAAGACACAAGCACCTTGTAACTGATCGAACAAGTCATCAATGCGAGGAATGGGATACTTGTTCTTAATAGTTACCCTGTTCAACTGCCAGTAGTCTATGCACATTCGAAAACTCCCATCCTTCTTCTTCACAAATAACACCGGAGCACCCCAAGGGGATGCACTTGGTCTAATGAAACCTTTACTTAACAACTCTTGAAGTTGGGCCTTTAACTCCCTTAACTCCGCTGGAGCCATTCTATAAGGAGGTATGGAAATGGGGCGAGTACCCGGCTCCAGATCGATGCAAAAGTCAATATCCCTATCCTGTGGCATACCAGGAAGGTCTACAGGAAACACATCCAGAAACTCACGGACTATCGAAACCGACTCAATTGAAGGGACTTGGGTAGTATCATCCCTGAGGTGTGCCAAGAAAGCTAAACAACCCTTACTAACCATTTTCTTAGCACGAAGAAAGGAGATGATACGAACCGGATTGGAAGTGTAGTCACCCTCCCACACTAACGGATCTGTCCCAGGCTTGGCCAACATTACAGTTTTAGCATTACAATCTAAGATTGCAAAATTTGGAGAAAGCCAAGTCATACCCAGAATTACATCGAAGTCAACCATTTCTAAGATAACCAAGTCTACATGAGTATTTCTCCCCACAAAAGTCACCAGACAAGATCTATATACCTTTTCAACTATCACAGACTCACCCACCAGAGTAGAAACACGAATAGGCATGTCAAGCAATTCACAATTTAAATTAAGACCAGTAGCAAATGAGGAAGATACATATGAAAATGTGGAGCCAGGGTCAAATAATACAGAAGTCATACAATCACAAACCAAAAGATTACCTGTGATAACAGCATCTGATGTCTCAGCTTTCGACCGCCCTAGAAAAGCGTAACAATGTGGAAACACGAATAGAAACACGAATAGGCATGTCAAGCAATTCACAATTTAAATTAAGACCAGTAGCAAATGAGAAAGATACATATGAAAATGTGGAGCCAGGGTCAAATAATAAAGAAGTCATACAATCACAAACCAAAAGATTACCTGTGATAACAGCATCTGATGTCTCCGCTTCCGACCGCCCTAGAAAAGCGTAACAATGGGCCCTATCACCTGTCTGTCCGTTGCCCCTACCATGCTGCGCTGCAGTATTTCTAGTTTGCCCATCACCCCGGCCGTTTTGATGACCACCATTACCTCAGCCACCACGTCCTCCCGAATAGCGGCCTCTTCCATGACCACCTCTACCTTTGACTATTTGGGTCTGTAACTCTGTTTTGGACAATATCTCTTAATATGTCCAATTTGCCCACATCCATAACACTCTTTGGGTTCAAGCATAGGTCTCTGTGAGAACGACGGAGTCTGGCGATAACCTCCAAACTTAGAGAAGTGTTGACCGGTCTGTGGTGGACCCCCAACTACAGTCTGTAGTGAAGACTGAATAGGGCGGGCCAGATAACTTCCTGAACCCTGCCCTCTGGAGTAAGAACCATTAAACTCACCTCCCTTACGAAACCTTTTAGATGTCAATGTCATGGTGAAGTCATCTGACGTCACTCCCTCCACCTCTATCACGAAGTCTACCACTTCCTGAAAGGATTTCGCTGTAGCCGCTACCTGTAAGGCTGAAATTCGCAAATCTGACCTCAACCCCTTCACAAACGGCGAATTCGCTCTTGTGGACTGAAGTAAAGCTGGGTGGTATACCTGGATAATGCACGGAACATAGCCTCATACGCAGTCACCGACATCTTGCCTTGCTCTAGGCTCAAGAACTCATCTCTCCTCCTATCCCTCAAGGTCCGGGGGATATACTTCTCCATAAATAAGCTAGAGAATGATGCCCAAGTCATAGGTGGTGCCTGTGCGTGTTGACACTCAACATGTGACCGCCACCACATTTTGGCATTTCCCTGAAACTGATAGGTTACAAACTCAACGCCAAATCGTTCCACTATGACCATTTTATGTAGTAACTCATGACAATCAACCAGAAAATCGTAGGCATCCTCAGATTCAGCACCCTTGAAGAGTGGAGGTTTCAATTTCAAGAACTTACTGAAAAGTTCATGCTGATCGCTTGTCATTATAGGCCCTGAAGTCAAACGAGGAAACGTGCCTATTTCCAATGAGGCATCCATGCGGGGAGCCTCAGCGACGGCTTGTCGTACTTCCAGAACCTGAGGTGCTGGTGCAAAAAACACTGGAGGTGTCTGGCCTTGATCAGTTAACCCGCTAAGATAAGCAAGAACCTGATTAATCATCTCTAGGGTAGGTTGGGGTGGTAATTCCTCATTCTGCACTTGCTCACTTTCCCCTTCCTCACCCTCTCTTACTACTTCCTCAGTCGGTGGAGGAGTCACCGCCCTAGTGCTACACGGGACAGGTGCTTGTCCTCTTCCTCTAGAGGACGACCTCCCACGACCTCTACCATGACCCCTTGTCACTGCTCCTCTTCGAGCTACAATCCCAGTGGCTGGCTCAGACGCACTCTGTCCTGCCGGTGCTGGTGTTGGCGTAGTTGTTGCTCAAGTTCTAACCATCTGCGAAATAGAGTGAAGATGATTAGATACCAATATGTATCAACTAGATACCAATTGGATCCAAGTAATAGCACGAAAGAAAGAAAGAATGGAATTTTCCTAAAGTCTTATAGCCTCTCAAAGAAAAGTAAAGGCGTCCCCCTACCGTTCATTAAGACTCTACTAGACTCGTTCTTGTGTGATGAGACCAACGGACCTAATGCTCTGATACCAAGTTTGTCACACCCAAAATGTGTCATGAGTGGCACCCACACTTATCCTACTATGTGAGCGAACCAACCAATCTGAACCCCAACATTTCATACATAATAAATAGAAAACAATGCGGAAGACTTAAAACTCATTAACAAAATCAATAATCAACTTCTAAAACTCAAAATTTATCATTATCCCCAAAATCTGGAAATAATCATCACAAGAACATCTATCCTCAACTTACTAAATCTAAGAGTATCTAAGAAGCTAAAATAACTAAACAGCTAGTCCATGCCAGAACTTCAAGGCATCAAGACGTGAAGAAGAAGATCCATTCCAAGCTAGAAACAATAGCTCACCCTGAAATCTGACGTGATGAAGACTTGCTAGAGTTGCGGTTAAATTCAAGACAACGGTACGTTTGCTGCACTCCACAATTAACAAAAGAAAAACATACAAGTAGGGGTCAGTACAAAACATAAGTACTGAGTAGATATCATCGGCCAACTCAAAATAGAAAGCAATATATATCAGATAATATCATAAAATCAACTACAATACTCAACAGGTAGCAACAACAAGTACAAGGATCATTGATAATAACGCCAAGTATACCCATGAGGACTCAAGCCTCCATACCATACTCATTTGGGAAAAGGTTCATTAAATTGAGTATATTAACATATTTCAAGATTCATTCTCCTTACTACCCTGGTGTCGGAACGTGACACTCCGATCTCCATCATACTATCCTGGTGTCAGAATGTGACGCTTCGATCCTCATCATACTATCCTGGTGTCGGAACGTGACACTCTGATCCTCATCATACTATCCTGGTGTCGGAACGTGACACTCCGATCCTCATATACTATCCTAGTGTTGAAACGTGGCACTCTGATCCATATACTATCCTGGTACCGGAATGTGGCACCCGATCCATATACTATCCTGGTGTCGGAACGTGACACTCCGATCCTCATATACTATCCTGGTACCGGAACGTGGCACCCGATCCATATACTATCCTGGTGTCGGAACGTGACACCCGATCCTCTAATCTCACCACTTTTGTTCATCAAGCCTTCTTTTATACCAAGGCATCATCATTAACAAAGTAGATTAGGGGTTTTCAAGATTTAGGATTCAATAGCTTCATCATGCTTACTTTATCACAATTATATAATCACATTCATGCAAGCATACAATTAAGCATATAGAAGGGTTCACAACACTACCCAATACATATCATTCGCTATTAAGAGTTTACTACGAATAGCATAAACCATAACCTACCTCCACCGAAGAATTGTGATCAAGCAATCTACTTTCCCAAAGTTGCGTTCTTCCTCTCTCTCAATCGATCGTTTCTCCCTCTCTCTCTGTTCTTTTTCTTTTTCTTATTCAAACCCTCTTTCTTTTACCCTAATTAGCATATAATTAAGTATAAAAGATGATAAAATACCCCACTACTTGTTTCAAGGTTCTAACATTAAACCACTAATTTTATAATTATAAGCAGGAATAGTCCAAAATGCCCCTTAAAATATTTAACAGAAATCCGACCTAGTCAGGGTCACGCAGCCTGTGACGGTCCATCACAACTGTGACGGTCCGTCCTGCACGTCCGTCACAAGGTTTAGAGAGTTAATTCTGCAGAAGGATTTGTGACGGTCCGTCGAGCCCTTAACGGTCCGTCGAGCCCTCAACGGTCCGTCCTGTCATTTCGTCGTGAAGTTCAGAGAGTCGATCTCAGTACCCAAATTTCTAAATTCTAAGTGTTTTGGAACGAGACACCCTTGACGGTCCGTCGTGCCCATGACGGTTCATCGTGGGATCCGTCGACCCAGACAGTGATTTTCATAAATTAACTCTGCTGCTCAAAACGACTAAACAGGTCGTTACACTATTCCTTCAAACCTCGAGTACTAGAGGTGAATGATTTCCTCAAGTAAACACTTTGCATTCAGTGGGTTCAATTTTTTCTTTTCTATATCATTCTACTGTTACCGATCCTCGTATATTTTTTTAAAGTCATTAATATTCTTATGATATTAATTGTTGTTTTTAAGCACATGTATTAAACTTTGTGGTTTATGTTTATGTAAAAGTTATTGTTATAAGTATTTGTTAGTACAAATAAAGATTATTTATTTATTAAAAAAATTTAATATCTCGTGTTAATGTTCATCTAATTTTCCAAAAATATCAAATAGTAACACTTCTTGGAGGCTAAAGGATAAATTATAAAATTAAATCAAAGATGATTGATTGAAGGATACATGAAAAGATGTTATAATTATCATTTTCCTTTACATTACTTGAAGGATTTAGACTCAGAGATTTGTGTGGAATTATATATACCTTCTTGTTGTAGGATCAAGTGCTATCACCACCAATTGCCTAAGCGATTTCTTACAAGATCACTATGGAGTCTTGTATTGTTTTGAACAACAATTACACTCATTCTGTAAGAAACTTCTTTCTTGTGTTATTTGTGTTGGTTTTGGATGACCCCAAGTCCTCCCTTTTATAGGACAAGGTTAAGGCTTATAACTCTTATTTATTCAAGAGTTACATCACCCCTTATCCTATAACTACTACTCCATTCATAACTCTTATCTTTTACTATTTCGGAGTTATTTAGTGGAGTGTAACTTACTTCATGAATGAAGAAAGTTACTAGTTAACCCATCAACGAGTGTATCTATTTCCAGTATCTCCCACTCACACATAATGGGATGAAACAAATAGGACTTTGAAAAGTAAATTCCTATAGACATTCATATCGAGTGTATTGTTGTGACCGCTCACACACTAAGTTTTGAAGCTCTTACGTTAGAAATCCTTTTTCTAGATCAGCATAAGAGTCTATTACCCTTTTATGATAATTTATTATATACTATCATGTCATATAACATGTCTTAGATGCCCAGACATGGTTATATACACACATGGCTTTTCTTAGTCCTCTTTCAATTTTCAATTTTCAATTTTCATATGTCTTGTGTCAACACTTATGATGCTAACTAAAATAGACTTCATAATGGACCGGTCCTAGACACATGCATAATATGTATAGATTTGGCATGATCTTCCTTTTGCCCACATATCACTAAGATTAGGAGTAACTGCTTTCCTAGCATTACTCATTCAGGTTGTATTTTTATAAGCTTTAGATTCATACTAAAGTAGCATACACTAACCCATCACCTCATGATACTGTCAAATTCATAAGGGCACTAGTGAAAAAAAAAACTTTTTCAAGATCTCACATAAAAGTGAAGTAAGGTGTATTCACTTACCTTTCAATTTGCAGTAATGAAGCACATGCAGTATGAATTGCATATTACAGTGCGCCTCTGATTCCATTAGAGGGTATGCCAATTTTCATTTCTTTATATTGTACAAATCTTGGTCCAAGTAATCATTTACTTGACCTGAGTTCTACCACTCTATTGTAATTTTTTTTATAGGAGATCTCACATTTGTCTACGAGTATTATGGGTAGTGGGATCCATAATTTTGATCCTTTTTGACATTTCTCTTGCTAGTCTTTTACTAAAGCGACTTTAAATAATACATTCTTAATCGAAGGTGCCACATATATTAGATTTCCTTTTAGAGTTAAGAAACACATATGTCTCATCTTGACTTACTTTTCATAAGCGCCCAAGGCGGTTGCTCAGGTGAGAAAGTCAACCTTATCAACTTGTACGACATACTCTAATATTGTGGATGTGCTAATATATAATAAGAATGTATAAAACAACCATAAAAACATCAAAAATATATCAAGATATCCATACATTATGATCAAGATGTTCAAATAAGGAAATATATCATTTTACATCCCACGCAAGCCTAGAGATTTCACATGTTTAACAAACATATCTCTAGGTATTGGTTTTGTTAAGGGATCTACTACCATCTTGTGCGTAGAAATGTAATGTAAAACAATTTCCTTACGTGCTATGATGTCTCTAACAAAATTATACTTTGTATCTATGTGGTTAGTTTTACTATGTTACTTAGGGTTTTTAGTATATGTCATTGCTGCTTGGCTATCACAAAAAATTTGCACTGCATCCATTGTCCTGCCAATGATCCTTAAGTGTTCCATGAATCTTTTTTGCCATACAACTTCTTGTACTGTTGTAGAGCATGCAATGAACTCTGTTTCCATGGTTTATAAAGTTATACATGTTTATTTCTTGCTACTCCGTGAAATGGTACCATGGTTAAGCAAAAAAAAACATAACTAGAAGTGGATTTTCTTTCATCCAAGTTTCCACCCCAGTCAGAGTAACCCACCAACTGTAAGTCACTTTCTTGATAACATAATTTGTAATCAACACTGCCCCTTAAGTATCTGTTCTCAAAATTCTCTTAACAACTTTCCAATGTGTTTGTGCCGGATTGGATTGATAACGACTAACAAAATTTACTGCATAAAAAATATCGGGACGTGTACACAACATTGCATACATTAAAATCTCGATTGCACTTGAATATTGGACCCTTTTCATGGCATCTTTTCACTTTGAGTTTTGGGACAAGTTTCAAGGCTCAAATTTTCACTAGCTACAGGGTTGTCTATTGATTTACAGTCTTTCATCTTGAATCGTTCAAGAATTCTTTAAATGTATGATTCTTGTGATAAAGCTAATAAATTCTTAAAGCAATCTCTATGAATTTTTACTCCAAGGATGAATTCTGTTTCTCCATGTCCTTCATTTCAAAATTTAGGGACAACCAACTCTTTATAGCCTTTACAAAAGTAAGACCAGCTAGTAGTATATCATCCACATAAAGGGACAATATCACAAAGTCTATTTCAGACCGCTTTATATACACACAATGATCTTCATCGATTATATTATAGTCGTAAGACGTGATAAGGTGATTAAATCTTAAGTATCATTGCATTGATCATTGTTTAAGTCCATAAATAGACTTTTTGAGCTTGCAAACTTTGCACTTTTGACCATTTTGGATTAAACCAAATAGTTGTTCCATATATATTTCTTCATCTAGTTCCCCATTGAGAAATGCAGTCTTTACATCCATTTGATTTAACTCCAAGTTCCTACTTGAAACTATTATCTAGAATCAGTCTAATAGAACTAAATCTCACAACTAGAGAGAAAATATTTTCATAAGCAATGCCCTTTAGTTGTATATACCCCTTATCCACCAAATGAGCTTTGTAGCATTCAATTACACCATTCCCCTTTCTTTTAATTTTGAGAACCTATTTATTCCCAATTGTCTTTCGACTTGGCGGAAGATCAACCAAATCTCAAACATGATTTGTCCACATGGACTGCATTTCTTCTTTCATTGCTTTTATCCACTTATCCTTAGTAGGGACTGAAAAAGCCTCTTGAACTGAATTAGTCTCTTCATCATCTTGCGGAATAACTATCAATGCTTCCCCTTTGATATGAAATCGACGTCAGGAAATAGTTCCTCGTATACTCTTCCGCACATGTGTCTCCTTTGGGATATTCTCTAAATGAGTAATTCTCCCACTTGGATTAGCAAGAGAAGGTACAACTTCTTGTCCCTCACTTCTTTGATCTTGACAATTTTCTTGATGATCCACAACTTCATAAAATGACACTGTTTTATCAATATCCCCCTTACTAGGATATTTAGTCTCTAAAAATGTAG